>NC_080164.1:62919748-63092414 GCF_950295315.1 Erinaceus europaeus
ACTTATTTTCCTTGTTTAAAGCTTTATTTATTTATTAGTGCCAGAACCAGAGCATCACTCTGCCACATGTAATGTCAGGGATCAGACTCAGGACGTCAAACTTGAGTGCCCAGTACTTTGCTGTTGTGTCAACTCCAGGGCTGCTCATTCACACTTTCATAAGTTAACAGTTTTTTAAAAGTAGTATGTTGGGGGAGTTGGGTGTAGCACAGCAGGTTAAACACACATGGCGCAAAGCACAAGGATTGGCATAAGGATCTTGTTTCAAGCCCCTGACTCCCCACCTGCAGGGAAGTAGCTTCACAAGCGGTGAAGCAGGTCTGCAGGTGTCTTTCTCTCCCCTCTCTGTCTTCCCCTCCTCTCTCCATTTCTCGCTGTCCTATCCAACAACCATGACAACAATAAAACAACAAGGGCAACAAAAGGGAGTAAATATATTTTTTTAAAAATTAGTATGTTGGGGTGGGGGTAGATAGCATAATGGTTATGCAAAGAAACTCTCATGCCTGAGGCTCCGAAGTCTCAAATTCAATCCCCTGCATCACCATAAGCCAAAACTGAGCAGTGCTCTGGTAAAAAAAAAAAAAAAAAAAAAAAATTAAATAATCAGTATGTTGGGGCCAGGTGGTAGTGCACTCGGTTAAGTGCATGTTACAATACACAAAGACCCAAGTTCAAGTCCCCAAGTCCCTAGTCCTCACCTGCAAAAGAAGCTTGAAAAGTAGTCAAATAGTGCTGCAGATGTCTCTCTCTTCCTGTCTCCCCCTTCCCTCTCAATTTGTCTCTATCAAATAAATAAATAATAATGTTAGAGGCCTTATTCTACACACACACACACACACTACTTCAGAATAAGTGCTTACTGACATTGGAAACAGTCCCACTTCAGGTGTGATTCATTAGGGTAAGATTAGGCAAACTGGAGGCAGGGTTTGAACCTATTCCTTTTTTTTTTTAAATGACGTGATTTATTAATTTATTTATTTATTTAGTCTCCAGGGTTATCGCTAGGGCTTAGTGCATGCACTACGAATCCACTGCTCCTGGAGGCCATTTTTCCCATTTTGTTGCCCTTGTTGTTGTTGGCTAGGACCGAGAGAAATTGGGAGAGGAGGGGGAGGCAGAGGGGAAGAGAAAGACAGCAATATACCTGCTTCACCCCCAGTGAAGCGACCCTCCTGCAGGTGGGGAGCTGGGGGCTCAAACCAAGATCCTAACGCCAGTCCTTGCACTTCACACTACGTGCACTTAACCTGCTGCGCTTAAACCCACTACATTTAACCCACTGCACTACTGCCCAGTCCCAGCAAGGAAATTTATAGAAAGAAAATAAAGGGGATGCAAGTAAGTGGTGGTGCCCTTGGTAGAACAATGTTACAATGCACAAGGGCCCCTGCCCGCAGAGAGAACACTCCATGAGCAGTGAAGCCTCATGGCTGGAACTCCATGCCTATGAATTCACTGCTGCCATCTTTTTTCCATTTTTGTTGCTGTTGTTGGATAGGACAGAGAGAAATTAAGAGAGATGGGGAAGAGAGAGTGAAAGAGACCTGCTTTACCACTTCTGAAGCAACCCCCTACAGGTGGGAGCCAGGGGCTCAAACTGGGATCCTTGTGCTTCACACTATGTGCGCTTAACCTGGTACGCTACCGCCAGGCCTGCCATCGCTCTCTCTCTTTTTAAGATTTTATTTATCATTGAGAACGACAGAAGGAACCAGACATCACTCTGGTACATGTGCTGTCAGAGACTGAACCTGGGACCTCATGCTTGAGACTCCACTGCTTTATCCACTGCATCACCTCCCAGACCACTCTCTGTCCATCTCTATACCCCCCTTTCCTCTGTCCAGTAAATAAATAAAATATTGTCTAAAAATATAGGCTTATGGGAGTTGGCGGTAGTGCAGGGGGTCAAGCGCAGGTGGCACAAAGCGCAAGGACTGGCATAAGGATCTTGGTTCGAGCCCCCAACTCCCCACCTGCAGGGGAGTCGCTTCACAGGTGGTGAAGCAGGTCTGCAGGTGTCTGTCTTTCTCTCCCCGTCTGCCCCTCCTCTCTCCATTTCTCTGTCCTATGCAACAACGATGACAGTAATAATAATAATATATATATATATATATATATATGCACTTATTATCCTTCCTGTACTTGAGATTGTCATCAGCTCTGGGGATAACATAAGGTTGCTTCTGGACTTGCTGAAGAGACGGCAGAAGCTCCAGAACAGGCGATTCCTTCAGTGACGGATTTCCAGTGCTGCTGCCCTTCCTGCAGTTGCAGGTGCACGGAGATGGTTTGTGTTTGGAGAGCAGTGTCCAAGGGGACTGCCACCTTAGAGACTCCTGGTGAGGTGCCTGTACCAGGTGTTCCAGTAGGAAGTTAATGAAGTTGGCAGTTGTTTGTCCTGGATTTACTCACTGTCCTTGACTGAAGAATGATGGGTCTGTCACCAGCAAGGGGGCTATTCCTCTGAGCGCAGATGCTGCTGATTCTGCACTGCGGGCATGTATGGTCACTGCCCATTCAATTTAAGCTGTTGCTGCTCTTGTGACAGACAGGACTGCTGGTCTATTGTCACAACGAAATAAATGGTTATAGGCCTGAGGTATGCATGTTGGTAGCTGACACCAGTGTGGGCTGGCATGCTAGTAGCATCTGCATCTGTTGTCAATACTCAGATGTGGACACAAGGGCCAACACATCTGTGAGAACTACCGCTTCTCCCACAACAAAAAAGACTCTGGCCCTGTGCCTGCTGCTGCTGATACTGTGTTGCTGGCAGAGGGATTTGGAGCATTGGCCTCTGTTCTTCCCACCCTAGCCCCAAACCCCACTGGAATGCTTTAAAAATGCTGAGGCCAGTGGCTAGAGCTTTGAACTGTCAAGCATGAGGTCCTGAGTTCAAGCCCTGGCATTGCATGTGATACATGTGCGTGTGCTAAACAAAAGAAAAAAAAAAACCGCAACAACACAATCCTATTATCCATGTTCAAGCTTCGTCCCTATTACACTGGAGGGAGCCACAGTGCTGTGGTATCATTTAAAGATTTTATTAATTTAGGGCAGGGGAGACAGCATAATGATTATGCAAACACTCTCATGCCTGAGGCTCCAAAGTCCCAGGCTCAATCCCCCACACCACCATAAGCTAGAGCTGAGCAGTGCTCTGGTGTTTCTCTCTCTCCCTCTGCATCTCTCTCTCTCAGAAAAAAAAAAAAAATGATAACTACAACAATAAAACAACAATGGCAAAAAAGCAACAAAACAAAAACAATGGCAACAAAGGGACTAAATATTAAAAGAATTCTATAAAAATTTTAATTAATTTATGAGAAACTATACCACTTCCCTGCCTGCCTATGTCTCTATCTAAAAAACAAAAAAGTTGACTTGGAGCAGTTAAGCAATAAAGAAAAAACAAAGCATAGCAAAGCTAAAAGAACAAACAAACCCACAGTGCTTGGATCTCACCCTGGAGATTCTGATGTAACTGAGACTCCACTCCATGTGATGAAGGTGAGATAAAATAGCGAGAGTTTGGCTGTGGGAAGACTGCTGAGTCTGTCACTTGCTCATTCACAAGAGAGCATCAGTCTTGTTTAATACTGTGATTTCGTGTCCCTCAAAATTGAACATTAATCTAACTCATGTACATAACATTTTTAAAAAATATTTTATTGGGGGGTCAGGTGGTAGCGCAGCATGTTAAGCACACATGGACCAGCAGTGTTAAGGATCCCGGTTCGAGCCCTCCCAGCTCCCCACCTGGGGGTCACCTCACAAGCGGTGAAACAAGGCTGCAGGTGTCTATCTTTCTCTCCCCATCTCCCCTTCTCTCTCAACTTTTCTGTCCTATCCAACAACATCAATGGCAACAATAACAACAACAACAACAAGGGCAACAAAATGGGAAAAAATGGCCTCCAAGAGCAGTGGATTTGTAGTGCTGACACAGCCCCAGCGATAACCCTAAAGGCAAAATAAAAAAGTCTCCAGGAGTAGTGGATTCATGGTGCAGGCACCGAGCCCCAGCAATAACCCTGGAGGCAAATATACATAAAAATTTATTTTATTGAGTGAAAGATACAGAGAAATAAGAGCACTGCTCAGCTCTAACTTACGGTCCTGCTGGGGATTGAACCTGAACCCTCAGAGCTGAAGGCATGGAAGTCCTTTGCATAACTGTTATGCTGTCTCCCCACCCCATTTGTAGCAGTTTTCAAAAATTCACCTTGCCTTTTTAGATATGGTTAGAAATCTTCAAAGGTAAATGATAAAGCTAATGTGTTACTGGTTTAAAAGAAGTAGTATAGTTGTGGACCAGAATCAATCATGAGGTCATTAAAGGAACTGTGAAAGGCTGTGGCCTGGGGGTCTTGAAGGAAGTTCTGTCGGCTACTCCAGAGGTAAGAGCACATTTTACATTAAGATCACTTCCACATGCTAGAACTTAATTATTTTTTAAAAAAGATTTACTTTATTGATTACATGTGAGAAAGAGTTTCATGTGAGAGAGACAAAGAAATAAATCAAAGCACATTCTGGTACATGCAGTGCTGAGAGATGAACCAGGAATCTCAAGTACACACACCCAAAGCGCTCGCTACCAGTTGCACAGTTTATTTTTTAAAAGCATTTTCAAAGTTTACTCATTACAGATCAGGTCTGCCATGCCCCACCTCCACTCCCCAGCAACACCATCACTTTTTCAGTTAGAGAGGGAAAGAAACCACCAGGTAACTGGAGAACAGCATGATTATGCAAACGATTCTTAAGCATGCAGCTGTAAACTCAAAGGTTCAACCCCCAGCACCACCATAAACCAGACCTGAGCAAAAGAAAGAGAAACCACAGCAATGAAGCCTCTCTCAGTGCAGTGGTCAGCACTGAACCTGGGTCACAAGCACAGCAAAGTAGTACAATATCCCAGTGAGCTATTTTGCTGACTAAGAATTAGTTTTTTGTTTGTTTGTTTTGCCTCCAAGGTTATCGCTGCCAGCACTACAAATCACTGTCAGAACTACAGCTCCTGGTGGCCATTTTTCACTTTTATTGGACAAGACAGAGAAATTGAGGGGGGAGGATAGAGATAGAGAGACACTGAGACACACCTGCAGACCTGCTTCACTGCTTGTGACGTGACACCCCTGCAGGTGGGGAACCAGGGGCTTGAACAAGGATCCTTGCGCTTTATACTCTGTGTGATTAACCCCGGTGCGCCACTGCCTGACCCCCAAGAATCAGTTTTTAAAAACAGTATTTTCACTTTGAAAACTATTCCCAACTCTTGTTCTACTATACTGGATGGAGAATGGTTACTTTGTAATTAAACATTTGTAGAACATGTAGCTCAAGATGTCCCCAGAGGATTGAGGAGACAGCTTAACAGTTATGCAAAAAAGACTTAGTGCCTCAGGCTCTGACAACACAGGTTCAATCTCCAGTACTACCATAAACCAGAGCAAATAAAGACAACGAGATAACACTTCACTCCTGTGAGAATGTCATACATCAGAAAAGGTAACAGCAGCAAATGCTGGAGAGGATGTGGGGTCAAAAAAACCCTCCTGCACTGCTGGTGGGAATGTCAATTGGTCCAACCTCTGTGGAGAACAGTCTGGAGAACTCTCAGAAGGCTAGAAATGGACCTACCCTATGACCCTGCAATTCCTCTCCTGGGGATATATCCTAAGGAACCCAACAAATCCATCCAAAAAGATCTGTGTACACATATGTTCTTGGCAGCACAATTTGTAATAGCCAAAACCTGGAAGCAACCCAGGTGTCCAACAACAGATGAGTGGCTGAGCAAGTTGTGGTATATATACACAATGGAATACAACTCAGCTGTAAAAAATGGTGACTTCACCGTTTTTAGCCGATCTTGGATGGACCTTGAAAAAATCATGTTGAGTGAAATAAGTCAGAAACAGAAGGATGAATATGGGATGATCTTACTCTCAGGCAGAAGTTGAAAACAAGATAAGAAAAGAAAATACAAGTAGAACCTGAACTGGAATTGGCATATTGCACCCAAGTAAAAGACTCTGGGGTGGGTGGGTGGGGAGAATAAAGGTCCATGAAGGATGATAAATGACATAGTGGGGGTTGTATTGTTAAATGGGAAACTGGGGAATGTTATGCATGTACAAACTATTGTATTTACTGTTGAATGTAAAATATTAATTCCCCAATAAAGAAATAAATTTAAAAAAAAAACTGAAGGAAGTGGTCCAGGAGGTGGCCCAGTGGATAAAACATTAGACTCTCAAGCATGAGGTCCTAACTAAACTCAATCCCTGGCAGCACATGTAACCAGAGTGATATCTGGTTCTTTCTATCACTTCTCACGAATAAATAAATAAAATCTTAAAAAAAAAAAAAACTGAAGGAAAAGTGTAGGATAAGATAAGTCAGGAAGAGAGGGAGGAATACTGAATGACTTCACATGTTGATGGAACTTAAGTGGCAGAATCAGAAAGGGTGAAAACAGGGTGAAACTCAGGCTGGGGGTGGTGTACTGAACCAAAGCAAGGGACTCTGGGGAGGGAATGGAATAGTGGAGCTGGAGGTAGAGGGGGTTTGGGGTCCTTGATGGGGTTAGGGGGGTGACAGTACTTAGCAAACACTGTTGTGAAGAACTGGGAAGCCACACCCATGTATACACAAACGTGCTATAATTCATTCGCCACCCAGTAAAAATAAAAATGTAAAAGTTCCCAAGATTATTGCCTTGCTCTTTTGTATTAGCATGTGTGCCACTGCAACTGTGTACATCCTAAAGATTTCAAGAAAAGGGAGGCAGTAGCGCAGCGGGTTAAGCACAGGTGGCACAAAGCGCAACGACCAGCATAAGGATTCTGGTTTGAGCCCCCAGCTCCCCAGCTGCAGGGGAGTCGCTTCACAGACTGTGAAGCAGGTCTGCAGGTGTCTATCTTTCTCTCCCCTTCTTTTGTCTTCCCCTCCTCTCTCCATTTATTTCTGTGCTATCCAACAACAACTACAACGATGAAAAACAAGAGCAACAAATAAATAAATAAATAATCCCTGCCTCCAGGGTAGTATTAATCCCACCAGTTAAAACCCTCACAACAGGGAGTCGGGCTGTAGCGCAGCGGATTAAGCGCAGGTGGCGCAAAGCACAAGGACCGCATAAGGATCCCGGTTCGAACCCCGGCTCCCCACCTGCAGGGGAGTCGCTTCATAAGCGGTGAAGCAGGTCTGCAGGTGTCTATCTTTCTCTCCTCCTCTCTGTCTTCCCCTCCTCTCTCCATCTCTCTCTGTCCTATCCAACAACGACAACAACAATAATAACTACAACAATAAAACAAGGGCAACAAAAGGGAATAAATAAATTAAATATTAAAAAAAAAAACCCTCACAACAGTTGTTAAGGAAGTTCCTACCTTTCCAGCCTTTCTCCGCCCCTTTCATAGCCATTTCCGCTTCCAACTTGCCACTTCTGGGTGGGACCTTTAAAAAAAGCTTTGGCTCTCTGATCAATAAAGACACTGCATTGCCTCGCTCCACGTGTTTGGTTCCTGAGTCATCTCCCTCGTGTAGCTGAGTGAGTAGCAGCCCAGGCTGGCTCCAGTCGAGTTCTCTCCAACCCAGAGAGTAAGTGCCCCAGAAGAGGCACCCCACACTAGCCCGGAAGATTTCAAGAGTGGTCCAGGAGGTGGCACAGTGGATAAAGCACTGGGTTCTCAAGCATGAGGTCCCAAGTTCAATCCCCGGCAGCACATGTACCATAGTGACGTCTGGTTCTTTCTCTCTCTTCTCCTATCTTTCTCATTAATAAATAAAATCCTAAAAAAAAAAAAAAAAGATTTCAAGAAAAATACTTATGCCAATAGGCTGGTGGAGCTGAAAACTTAGCTCCAAAGAAACAAGACTACCTGACAGGGTCCTAGAGGGGCAGAGGCAATCCAAAATTGATAAATAAGGCTTGGTGGGGGCCGGGTGGTGGTGCACATGGTTGAGCGCACAGGTTACAGTGCGCAAGGACCTGGGTTTGAGCCCACCTGCTGGGGAAAAGCTTTGCAAGCGGTGAAGCAAGGCTGCAGGTGTCTGTCTCTCTGTCTCTCTCCTTATCTTCCCTAAATTTCTGGCTGTCTCTATCTAGTAAATAAAGATGATTGGGAAAAAAAGGGCTTGGTGAGAGTGAGCAAGACAGCTCACCTGGACAGTGTGCCTACTTCATTATAAGCATAGTCCAGGTTCAAGCCCAGCCCTCATTGCACTGGAGGAAGCATGGGGATGGGTATGGTATCTTTCTCTATTTCTTTCTGTTTATTTATATATCCCTATCCCCACTCATGGGGACCAGGGGTTTAAAAGCAGATCCTTTCACATTGTAGTGTTTGTATTCTACCAGGTGTGCCACCACTTGACCATCTTTCTCTATCTTGAAAATACAGGTAAGAGGGAAATGTCCAGACCCTCCTTGGACCTGTATAGTCTCTGAAATAAAAGAAGTAGATCTATCAGGAACAACACAATAGACCCCTCTGTGGACCCCCATAGGACCTTGCCCTCAACATGGATCAAAAATAGTAGAGAATGTTCCATCCTCTGAAGGGAGACTGAACAACATACTCTCATGTTCCACCTGAGGAAGATGGGTTCTGAAATTGGGACAGCTTGGAACATTCCTACTCATGACCACAGAATATGAGCTCAGATCTACAGGGATGCAGAGGTCACATAGGCTCCTAAGCTAAATATGGGGCCCAGATCAAATCAAATCGATGGAGTTTACAGTCAACAATTTATACACCTTTCCCATATTTGAGAGCTACTCTCTTCCCTGATCCAGCTTTCTGGTTCTTCTGCCAGTCATGACATCTCCCCAGACAATAACTTGGGTCCACCTGAATATCAGATGTCAGGTTCAGAAAAAACAAACACTAGTATAGTCATGGGCCCTGTGGAATATAACTAAAATAGGCCTACAAACTATCTACAAAACGGAGACCCCCCAACTCTTCATCTGCACTATTCCAGCCTTTAGGTTCATGATTAGTCAACAATTTGTTTGGCTTTATATGTTAACTCTTCTTTCAGCCACCAGGTTCCAGATGCTACCGTGATGCCAACCGGACTTCCCTGGGCAGACTATACCAATGTGTCCTGGAGCCTCGTTTCCCCAGAGCCCTGCCCCACTAGGGGATGAGAGAGACAGGCTGGGAGTATGGATTGACCTGTCAATGCCCATGTTCAGTGGGGAAGCAATTACAGAAGCCAGACCTTCCACCTCTGCACCCCATAATGTCCCTTGGTCCATGCTCCCAGAGGGATAAAGAATAGGAAAACTATCAGGGAAGGGGATGGGGTACAGAGTTCTGGTGGTGGGAACTGTGTGGAGTTGTACCCCTCTTATCCTATGGTTTTTGTCTTCCCCATCTCTCTCTACTTCTCTCTGTCCTATCTAGCAATGACAACATCAATAACAATAAAAATAACTACAACAATAAAAAACAAGGGCAACAAAAGGGGGGGAAAAAAGCAAAAAAGACAAAAATCTTGAAAACTACTATACCCAATATACCATCTGAAATACCATGAAGCTATGTTACAAGTGAAAGACAAGCAACTGCTACCTAGAATCTACTGACTAAAGTGATCAGTGGATCCAGGAGATGGCAGGTGGAGAGGCAAGGAGAAATATTAGTATGAAGTGACATTATTCACGTGCTAATGGTAGCATAGTAACACAGTAACATAGTATCACTACTAAAATGCACACTTAAGTATTTAGTAGGGGTGAAGGTGGCAAAATAGCTCACTTGGACCGTATACTGCTTTGTCATGTGTACAATCCAGATTCGAGTCTGGCCCCCACATACTGAAGGGAGCTTCATTGCTATGGTTTCCTTCACTCTATGCCTGCACTTTCAAGGAAAATAATTTAGAGGTGAAATATAACTATATTTACATTTACTTTCAAATGGTCATAAAAATGCACTAGTGCAGTCACATTGCCATAACAAAATATCACAGACTGGGTGGCTGAAGTAATTTGTCTTGGTTCTGGAGGCTCCTGACCAGGTGACAGCTTCCCCCTCGTGTGCAGACAGACAACTGTCTTCTGTGTCCTTACATGTTGACTAACATCCTTCTTGTGTGTTTTCTAGTAAAGGCACTAATCTCAGCTAATCCAAATCACTTTCCAAAGGCTTATTTCCAAATACCATGTCTGGGTCAGGGCTTTAGCATAAGAATTTTTGGGGATACAATTCCAGTTCAGCACTGAGCAAAATAAAAACAGAATTTTGTTTTCAATGAAAAGATTTTATTAATAATGCGTAAGAGGCGGTGGAGAAAGAGAACCAGAGCAATCATATAATGAGAGAAATCAAACTCAGGACTTCATGCTTTAAAGCCCAAAGCCCAATGCTTTACCCACTCTACCACCTCCCTGGACACAGTAAAAGACTTCATAGCAAATTTAATCAGCAAAGGTAGGGAATGGGTATGTAAGGCATTTAAAATTATAGTTATCAGGGGCCAGGTGATGGCACAACTGGTTAAGTGCAAAAATTACAGTGCGTAAGGATCCAGGTTCAAGCCCCTGGTCCCTACCAGCAGGGGAAAAGCTTCACAAGTGGTGAAGCAGTGCTGCAGGTATCTGTCTCTTTCCCTCTAAATCTGTCTCTACCCAGTAATAAATAAATTAAAAAATTATAGCTATGATTCTTTCAACTTTCCTACATGAAAACTGACATTAAGTAGCTGAAGGACTGTGAAGCTGCTGGTGACATAAAAGCTGAGAACATGAACAGCTTCTAAAATATTAAGCACTATCCTATAGAAACGTTTTCTGTATCACTCAAAGGAGAGCCCTGGTCAATGTTATGAGAAAGTATAGTTGGCCTCAATATTAAGAACTTCCTGCTGTCTGGGAGGTGGCACAGCAGATAAAGCACTGGACTCTCAAGCATAAGGTCCTGAGTTCAATCCTTAGCAGTACATGTACTGGTGTGATGTCTAGGTTCTTTCTCTCTCTCCTTCAATCTTTCTCATTAATAAATAAAATCTTAAAATAAAAGACTTCTTAAAAGTCAGTTTTCAAACAGTTGGAATACTACCCTGGGTAACAATCAAATTGGGACCAGAAGACAGCTCACTGGGCAGAACGCATACTTTATCATGTGTGAGAATCCAAGTTTGTACCTCCAGCACATGAGATCACTAGGCCTGGCCTCAGTGATGATCCATATATAGTGGAGCCGTGCTCTGGTTTCTCTCCTCTCTGTCCCTCTATCTGCAATTAAAACCATGGAGGAGGGTTTCACCAAAAGTGGCAGATTCACACAGGCACAAATAAATCAATTTAAAAAAAGAGAAAAAAAGAGCTCAGCTGTTTCTCAGCAGAAATGTTTAGAGTCTGAATAACCACTTCAGAGATACCATGAAGAGGCCTCTACAGCAGGGCAGAGGCCAGAATAACTCCCTTATTTAAGATCATGAAGACATCCAGAAGAGAAGCAATTAGAGAAGCCAGAACTCCTACCTATTACACCCAAAGAGAATAGAAGTATGGACCAAAATTCTTTTGGGGGTGCAAAAGGTAGGATGTTCTGGTATACTTCCCACCCTGCCAAGTGAGGATCTCAGCTCAAGTATTTTACCCTCCCCCTCCACCAAGGTATTAAACAGTCACTCACACTCAACATAAGACCTTACATTATAGTCTTCTCTGCACTTTCACAGGTTTTTCCATTAACTAAACTCTAACAACTTTTTCTACTACAGTGAGTATTCTTTCTTTTAAAAAGACATATTTGAGAGCTTGTTTGGAGGTTCTAGCAGGGGAGAGCAGCTACTCATATAACCTTGACCGAAAACCAGTCCATCTCTATTCGGGGAAGGCCGTCCTCGTCTTCTTCGACCGAGCACACAGCTTCGGGAGGGATGCACATGGAGCGGTGAGGGAGGAAGGGGACACCCACCTAGCCAGCCAGATCAGCCGAATCAACCCTGGTGATTAATGGGGTGACAGATGTCGCAGCCAGATCACCCTCACATCCTAAAAAGAGATATTTGGAGGTTGGGCAGTGGCGCTGCCAGTTAAGTGCACATATCAGCAAGGACAAGTACCTGGGTTCAAGCCCCTACCCCCTCTCCCCACCTGCAGGGGGGACACTTCACAAAGAAGCAGATCAGCAGGTATCTTTTTTTTTTCCTAAATATTTATTCCCTTTTGTTGCCCTTGTTGTTGTTACTGATGTCGTCATTGTTAGATAGGACAAGGAGAAATGGAGAGAGGAGGGGAAGACAGAGAAGGGGAGAGAAAGACAGATATCTGCAGACCTGCTTCACTGCCTATGAAGCGACTTCCCTGGAGGTGAGGAGTTGGGGGCTCGAACCGGGATCCTTTTGCCGGTCCTTGCACTTTGCGCCACGTGTGCTTAAGCTATTAAGCACTATCACTGGACTATCACTGCGCTATCACTGGACTCCCTGCAGGTATCTTTCTCTCCCCTCAATTTCTCTCTGTCCTATCGAATAAATGGGAGGGAGGGAGGGATGGCTGCCAGGAGCAGTGGATTTGTAGCCCCAGTGATAACCCTGGTGGCAATTAAAAAAAATAAATAAATCACTTATTTATATACTCATGAGAGGGAAGGAGGGAACCTGAGCATCACTCTGGCACATGTGATGCTGGAAACTGAACTCAGGACATCATGCATGAGGGTCCAGTATGTCATTTGCTGAGCTATCTCTCGGACCACTGAATAGTCAGTCTTTCAAAGCTAAGGATATGGGTTAAAGGATCAAGATAAGGAAGTATAAATGGGTGAATGGTTTTAAGATGACAAATTGGTCATGATGGTTAGCTGCATGTCAATTATTATCAAAAAAAAAAAAAGAGAGAGAGAGAGAGAGCAAAAATTAGCCCTGCTAATTCCAAGTACCCTTTGGAAATGCTCTCCTCTTCAACTCTATGATCAAGAAGAAATGATAGGTTTAATATGCAAGAGCTCTCCAACACCATCAACCAAAAACAAAGTCTTTTGTACCAGTCTTTTTAGTATTTATTCACACATTTGATAAAAATGTCAGTTAGGAGTAAAATCATTACAAGAGTATAAGTAACTATACAGACCAACCCCAACTGAAGAGTCAATTTGCCAAAAATCAGACCATGAGCTCCTTAGCTCCTAATTCACTCACACAGTCTCACTCACATTCATCCATGCTCCAACAATCACAGGTGCAAAGTTCAGACATAACCCAGGAACTCTAAGATAGATTAGTGAAAAGGGAGTTAGAACTGCTCAATGCATCTTCTCTGCTCTGCCAATGACTCTGAGAAGGTGAAATATGAAAAACGGAGCAGTTATTCCTTGGCACAAAACCTGATAATACAGAAAAAAAAGGTCAAGCTGCCTAAATTAGCCTCAGGTTTAGCTCCTTTTTCTCCCCACAAAAGGGTAGTAGCAAGCAAAGGAAAAAAAGTATATATATATAAAAAAAAAAAAGCCACACAAAACCTAGGTGAGAGAGGAGGACTTAAAAACGTGATCTCTATTCTGGCAGATTGCAATATAAACAGTGTAAGTAAGTATAAGTAAGATCAGTTAGGCAAAAGTATACCAGCTGACTGTAATCTCATCTGAACAAGTAGCTTGTTCTTACTTTATCTCTGAAGAGGAGGAAATTTTTCTTAAAGGAGCAAGAAGGTGACATAAATCACATTCCTGTTACATTAGAATCTGGGACAAAAATACATCTGTTCTTTCATACATCTTGTCTACCCAACTCCTATTCCTCTACATTTAATCTTTTAAGAAGGCCAGGTCTCAGCATCCAATCAAATCCGAAGTGTGAAAAATAATGCCTGAGTCAAAAATGGTGTTCTCTATACAATGGGATATAAAGAAATTCATTCAACTCCCCGACTTTCACTTTTTCACTAAATTTAAGTGTCATATTTTCAGCATCTCCACTGGTCCTATTAAAACACTGATGATACAAAAATTCCTGTCAAAAAATGATTCATTTCCCTATGCTTTTGGTAAATAAATTATAATTTAGAAGGAGTTGATGGCCCAAATGAATACAGAGCACAAATATAGGACTGGCCAATTCAAAGGAAACTGCTTTAGACAGACTAAGTCAACAGCATGTGTGAGAGGCCAAGATAAATTTCTTGGTACAAACTTTATGTCCCTAAAGAGAGAAGGAAGATGAAGACAAGGCACTTACACTGCCAAGCAATAGTTCACATCCATTCAACACTAGGACGGTTACTGAGCCCCTCACTGAAAGACTGAACCAGCCAATAGCACTTTCCAGTTGAAGCTTCGGAACTGAAGGAAATCCAAATTTGCCGTAGAACCAATGGTGGGAACTGGATTGTTGGCAGAGGAAGCTACTCAGAGGAAGCAAAGAGAAATTGTCTCCTGGCCTGAGATGAGAGAATTGTTCCACATTAGCTTAGTGAAATACTGAAATTCAAAATGCTTGGCCTGAGAGTATGGCAATGTCCCCAATGGATACCTCCTCTCCGTTTTGATAAAGAGCAATAAGGGCTCTGAATGAAATCAGATGCCTGTTACTGAATTATCTTGCACTGATGGTTACAGCAGATACATTTTAATACATGTCCCCATTCAATAGCAGATAAGGGACAAGTACAGAGTTAGAAAAAGGCTGTCCCTTCTTATTCCAACACCATTCAAGCATACTCAATTCGAGCAGGGCCACAACTACCCTCGTTCTTCCGTTCAGAAGATGAAGCAGTAGTCTTGGCCTCACTACTCATTTCCAGAGGTTTAGCCGAGATATAGTCCTTAACTTTGATCTCCATGTTCTTGGCTTTCAGAGTGGCTGTATGCAGCTTCTCCAGGAAATCTGGCATACCTGTCGGAAGAAAGAGAAACTTAGGTAGGATGGCATAAAAGACAAGCAGGTTCAAATTTAGAAGGCCAGACTTCCTTGAAGAGCCAACTCTTACTTAATGAGTTAACAGTCTGAGTAACAAACTGTGATAACTGCCTCCAAAAAAAAATGTCTAAGAGGTAAAAACCTATGAGCAAGCTGGGAGGTGGTGCAGTGGAGATCAAGTATTGGGAATTCTATATCTGTACTTCTAATGTCCTAGGTTCAATGCCTAGCACCACCATAAGCCAGAGCTAAACAGTACTCTAGTTAACATTCTAAAAACAGCAACAACAATAAATAAATATTTTACTGTGTGCTTAACCTGGTGTCTTACCACCAGACCCCCACAAATAAATATTTTTTTTGAATGTTAGAGAAAGGGAGCCAGGCAGTAGCACAGTGGGTTAAGCGCACGTGGCGCAAAGCACAAGGACCTGCATAAGGACCCTGATTTGAGCCCCTGGCTCCTCACCTGTAGGGGGTCCCTTCACAGGCGGAGAAGAAGGTTGTAGGTGTCTGTCTTTCTCTCCCCCTCTCTGTCTTCCCCTCCTCTCTCCATTTCTCTGTCCTATCCTACAATAATTTTTAAAAAAGGGCAACAAAAAGGGAATAATAAATAAATACATATTTAAAAAAAAGTTAAGAGAAAAACAAAAACTTAACCCAGGTTCCAAACTTTGTATATACAAGTGTTCACTCACCGCTGGAAACCATCCAACTAACACAGTATCGAGGAAACACAGTCTGGGGATTGTCACTGTATGTCAACAAGTAGTCAAAGCCATTCTGTGAAAAAAACAGCAAAGATGACAGTACTTGAATTACTCACAACCTCTGCATCCAGCATCACAGAATAATCATGATCTAATTCTAGTGAAGAATGCTATTTTTTTATATTTATTTATTTTCTCTTGTTGCCCTTGTTGTTTTTCATTGTTGTAGTTACTATTATTGTTATCGATGCTGTTGTTGTTAGATAGGACAGAGAGAAATGGAGAGAGGAGGGGAAGACAGAGAGGGAGAAAGAGAGAAACCTGCAGGCCTGCTTCACCGCCTGTGAAGCAACTCCCTTGCAGGTGGGGAGCCGGGGGCTCGAGCCGGGATCCTTACGCTGGTCCTTGCGCTTTGCGCCATGTGCGCTTAACCCACTGCACTACCGCAGGACTCCCAGAATGCTATTTTTAACACTGTACAAGAAACAATTAATAGTGTTCTACCTTACTAAGGATGGCTCTCTGTGCCTTCTGCTTGTCTCATGAGATGTTTTCAATTCAGTTTCTATTCTTTTTTTTGTTTGTTTTGTTTTGTTTGCTTCTAGGGTTATTACTGGGGCTCAGCACCTGCACTACAAATCCACTAATCCTGGAGGCCATTTTTCCAATTTTGTTGCCCTTATTGTCACTATTGCTTTATTGTTAGTTATTGCTGCTGCTGCTGCTGCTGCTGTTGTTGTATAGGACAGAGAGAAATTAAAAAGGGAGGGAATATAAGAGAGGGAGAGAGAAAAATAGATACCTGCATAACATACCTCCTTCACCACTTGTGAAGTGATCCCCTTGCAGATGGGGAGCTCTGGACTCAAACCCAGATCCTTAAGGTGGTCCTTGCGCTTCGCACCATGTGCACTTAGCCCACTGCACTACCGCCCAGCCCGTTTTCTTTTAAACCTAGTGATAGTGAACTACATTAATTTTGCCTACAACTAATGGGCAAAAATTAATGGCTTAAAAAAAATACTGCTCTAGGGGGCTGGGCACAGCAGGTTAAGCACACATGACATAAAGCGTAAGGACTGACCTAAGGATTGCAGTTTGAGCCCCCAGTTCCCCACCTGCAGGGAGGTCACTTTACAGGCGGTGAAGAAGGTCTGCAGGTGCCTATCTTTCTCTCCCCATCTTCCCTTCTTCTCTGGATTTCCCTCTGTCCTATCCAACAATGATGACAGCAATTAACAACAATAACAATGATAAGCAACAGAAGGGGAAAAATAGCCTCCAAAGAGCAGTGGATTCATAGTGCAGGCACTGAGCCCCAGCAATAACCCTGGAGGCAGGGGAAAAAAAAATACTACTCTAAAAATATTACAGAAGGGGGGGCTGGGCGGTAGCACATGGCGCAAAGCGCAAGGACCGGCGTAAGGATCCCGGTTCGAGCCCCTGGCTCCCCACCTACAGGGGGGTCACTTTACAGGTGGTGAAGCAGGTCTGCAGGTGTCTGTCTTCTCTTTCCCTGTTTTCCCCATCTCTCTCCATTTCTCTCTGTCCTATCCAGCAACAATGACATCAATAGCAACAATAATAATAAACAACAAAGGCAACAAAAGGGAAAAATAGCCTCCAGGATCAATGGATTCATAGTGCAGGCACTGAGCCCCAGTAATAACCCTGGATACAAACAAACAAAACCAACAAACAAAAAAAATAGTACAGAAGAAGCCAAGCAGTGCCATACCTGGTTTAGTGCACACATTACTATGCTCAAGTACCCAGGTTCAAGCACCTGAGCCCCACCTACAGGGGGGATGCTTCACAAGTGGTGATGGTTTGAAAGTATCTTACTTTCTTTGTTTGCCTCCTCCTCTCAATTTCTCTCTATTCTATATAATAAAAAGTAGAAAGGAAAAGAGGGAGGAGCCACCAGGAACAGATTTGTAGTGTAGCACCGAATCTCAATAATAACCTTGCTAGAAAAACAAACAGAAACAACTTCTAAGACTCTATGGTCAGACTGAGGAGTCAGGGGCTTTCTTCTCAGGACTATCTTTCACTGGCTCCTTTTTCTCCTTTGGGAAAACCTTCCTTCCTTCCTTTCATTTTCTTTAAAGATTTATTTATTAATGAGAGATAGGAGAGAAAGAAAGAACCAGAAACACTCTGGTACATGTACTGCTAGGGATTATACTCTGGATCTCATGCTTGAGAGTCCAGTGCTTTATCCACTGCGTCAGCTTTGGGGTACTCTTTCAACCCAGAATTTCTAAAATGTAGTTCCCTGGCCAGAAACATCAGCTTCACCTGAGTTTCTATAAATGCAAATTCTTGGGCCAAACTCCACTAATGTCTTTTTCATAGTGCTAGTGAATTCTGATACATGTCAAGTTTGAGAGTAGTTGTCCTACAGCAACCTATACACTTCCTAGTTCAGATAAAGACAAGAAAATTCTCATGTGCGCGCATGCACGCACTCAATCACTGAGGCTTCAATGCTTCAAGCTGACTTTTTTAGGCAGAAGTAGAGGAAGGGTAGTCGGGCGGTAGTGCAGCAGGTTAAGCGCATGTGGCGCAAAGCACAAGGACTAGCTTATGGATCCTGGTTCAAGCCCCCGGCTCCCCACCTGTAGGGGAGTCATTTCAAAGGCAGTGAAGCAGGTCTGCAGGTGTCTCTCTTTCTCTCCCCCTCCTCTCTCCATTTCTCTCTGTCCTATCTAACAATGATGACATCAGTAACAACAACAATAACTACAACAACAATGAAAAAAAAAACAAGGGCAACAAAAGGGAAAATAAATAAATATTAGAAGGAAAAAAAAAAAGAAGTAGAGAGAAAGATACCAAAGCACTAAGTGTACTGAGTGCTTTTAGTACACTAAGTGTACTAAGTACACTTTCAGTGTACTGGGGGCCTGGTTTGAACCTGGGTTATGTCCCTGACAAAGCAAGTGCATTGTGTAAGTGATTCTGCTGGCCTTTGAGAAAATTCCAGAGTCAATAGATAGAAATCACCTCTTGGATAATATAAAACTCACCTCATCAAACGACTTGTGAGGACGAATTACCATTTGGGATTCATATGATCTGACCCTCACAAATTCCGGAGACTCTGGTACACTAGGGTGCTCCACAGCGCTGGTAAGGAGGAAAATTAAGGAAACTGTAACATCTTCATGCCAAACACCATGGGAGTTGAATTCAAACAAATAAACAAGCAAAAAAAAAAAAAACCTTTAAAAGTTGCCTTGGGGGAGTCTGGCGGTAGCACAGTGGGTTAAGCACAGGTGGCACAAAGCGCAAGGACCAGCGTAAGGATTCTGGTTCAAGCCCCCCGGCTCCCCACCTGCAGGGGAGTCACTTCACAGCAATGAAGCAGGTCTGCAGGTGTCTATCTTTCTCTCCCCCTGTCTTCCCCTCCTCTCTCCATTTCTCTCTGTCCTATCTAACAATGATGACATCAACAACAATAACTACAACAATTAAAAAAAAAAAAAAACAAGGGCAACAAAAGGGAAAAGAAAGAAAGAAAGTTGCCTCAGGGCACTGAGTGGTGGTGCATCCAGTTGAACGCCAATATTACCGTGTGTAATAACCTGGGTTCAAGTCCCCACCCCCACCTGCAGAAGGGGAAGCTTCATGAGTGGTGAAGATGTGTTTCTCTTTCCTCCTCCCTCGCAATATCTGTCTCAAAAAAAAAGTTAGTTGAAATATTTAAAATAGAATAGAAAATTCATGAAGCTGAATGAATAGAGTAAGTTTTACTTATTTATTTGCCTCCAGAGTTATCACTGGGAATCAGTGCCTGCACTATGAACCCACTGCTTCAGGCAGCCATTTTTGTTGTTGTTGGACAAGACAGAGAGAAACTGAGAGAGGAGGGGAAGGTAAGAGAGGGGGAAGAGAAAGACAGATACCTGCAGATCTGCTTCACCACTTGTGAAGTGACTCCCCCCCCCACCCCCCGCAGGTGAGGAGCTGGAGCCTCAAACCAGGATCCTTGAGCTGGTCCTAGTTCTTCATACTGTGTGCTTCACCTGGTGTGCCCTCACCTGGCTCCCACAAACTAAGTTCTAAAAAGCAAAGTAGGGGGCTGGAGAGATAGTATAATAGTCACACAAAAAGACTTTCAGACCTGAGGCACCAAGGGTCCCAGGTTCAACCCTCAGTACAGCTTTAAACCAAAACTGAGTAGTGATCTGGTTTAAAAATAATAAGAAATAAAAAGAAAATATGTTCCTTTGGTGATTAATTCCTGGCTCTGTGCTGAAGGAGAAAGCACTTCTGTTATCTAAATTATCAACACTGAGTATTTGATTCCTTCAACTTTTTTTAGACATCACTAGTCATGGCCCCAGGTGGGATGGGTGAGGCTGCAGGAAACCCTGTAGAGGACTCATCAGAACACCGAGAACTAGCAAGCTTCCACCACCAATACAGATGAAGGGCAGTTAAAGGAATTCAGCAGGACTCACGTACCGTGACACCAACACCATCATGTTGTTTTCCTGATCCACACTATACCGCCGAACATAAACATAATCCCGTGAGTACATCGGATACTAAATAAATGAAGGGGCAGGATTAGTATCATGCCTCACACAGAAATGGTAACCAAAAAGGCAGAAATGGTAACCATAAAATACTCACAGGAAAATGAGTTACCCAGTGAAGAACCTCAGAGCCACTAACCACGTCCCTCTCGATAACTTCCAGCTTGATTACCAGAGCATCCCACTTTTTTCTATATTCTGTGTCCAACTGCAGAAAAAGATCCAAGAGAAAGGCTAAGAATGTGGCTCAGTGGCAAAGCACAAGTTTTGCATGCATGAGTTCCTGAGACTGCCCCCTGGTACCTCCCTGTACAAGATCCTAAACAAAGCTAAAGAAAGCTTCTTCAGATGTTTGGGTCTCTGACCCAAGGACCCTGGGCTGATCTAAAAGGTAGCGCAAATATGAATGACAACTGTATTTATTAAAGATAAGTCTTACAGTACTTTCTTGTTGGCTAATATCATGTTGGAAATTAGAAGTTAGTGTTAACAAGAAAAAGGCACCAGGGATGGGCAGCGGTGCACCTGGTTAAGGACCCAGGTTCGAGTCCCTGCTTGAACTCCCACCTATAGTGGAGAAGGTTCACAAGTGGTGAAGCTGGGCTGCAGGTGTCTATCTCGCCCTCCCCTCTCAATCTCTCTGTCTTATCAAATAAAATGAGAGAGAAGGGGGGGGGAGCCTCCCAGAGAGGTGGACTCATAGTGCCAGCATCAAGTCCCAGCAATAACCCTAGGGGCAAAATTTTTTTTTAAATTAAAATACTTAAAAAAGAGAGAGAGAAACCTAAGAAAAAATATTGTAGCATAATCAAATCAAGTGGGAGGTACAGTGCATAAAACATTGTAATTGCAAGCATGAGGTCCTGAGTTCAATCCCCAGCATAGCATGTGCCAGAGTGATGTGCTATTTCTCTCTCCTCCTACCTGCTCATAAATAAATCTAGAAAAACACTGCAATACAAGACATGTCTGGGGAAAAATATAATCATGCAAATTTACAAGGCTGCAGCAATTCTAAAGAGTTATAAACAAGAACTCCAAAAGTATTAAGACACCTCACACAAATGCAAGTAGCGTATTTTTTAAAAAGAATGAGCTAACACATGAGAGACCAAGGCAACACTCAGCTCTGACATATGTAATAGTAAAAAAAAACAAAAAAAAACACTGGGGCTCAGGCATGCTAATTCCTATGCTCTACAGCTGAGCTACTTCCCTGCATGAGTTTCTTTATTTTGTTATAACTTCAAGCATCACTAGCAATTACAGAATTACAAAATTAAGACATATCATATACATTGAGAAACATAAATTCACAAACTGACACAATTCAGCTATCAGAGAAATATGTGTACTGGGATTATTACTAGTGGGCATTATAATCTTTTTTTTTGTATAATCTTTTTATTTATTTTTTAAATCTTTATTCACTGATTGGATAGAGACAGCCAGAAATTGACAGTGATGGGGGAGACAGAGAGGGAGAAACAGTGGTCCAGGAGGTGGCACAGTGGCTAAAGCACTGAATTCTCAACCATGGGATCCCAAATTCAATCCCTGGCAGCCAGCACATGTACCAGAGTGATGTCTGGTTCTTTCCCTCCTCTTCTCATTCTCACAAATACATTTTAAAAATCTTTAAAAAAAAAAAGTGTATTCCTTGAGGGAGGGGGAGAGAGAGAGACACCTGCAGCACTGCTTTATCACTTGCAAAGCTTTCCCCCTACAGGTAGGGACCAGGGGCTTGAACTCCCTTGCTCACTGCAACATATGTGCTCAACAAAGTGCACCACACCACCAGTCCCAGCATTATAATCTTCAAACTAGTTACTGAAAGCTCAGCCAAAAAAAAAACAAAAAAGGGAAAAAAGTTGTTTTTCCCCTCACAACTCTGGATGTCCCGTCTCCCCTTTATATACCACACACACACACACACACACACACACACACACCAGCACCAAAATGACAGCAGTCTTGAATAAATCTATTTTACCTAAGTGAATACCTTCACTGTGGAAATGTTTCAGAGATCATTAAACTCTGACTTGATCTGTATTTAAAAATGCTATAAAGGGGAGTTGGGCGGTAGCTCAGCGGGTTAAGCGCAGGTAGTGCAAAGCACAAGGATGGGCGGAAGGATCCCAGTTCAAGCCCCGGCTCCCCACCTCCAGGGGAGTCGCTTCACAGGCAGTGAAGTAGGTCTGCAGGTATCTTTCTCTCCCCTCTCTCCATTTCTCTCTGTTCTATCCAACAACGACATCAATAACAACAATAATAAAAACTACAACAATAAAACAACAAAAGGAAATAAGTATTTTTTTAATCTTTTTTAAAAATGCTATAAAGGATGATAAATGTACTAGGTTGAAAGAGAAAATGTAACCCTGGCTCCACACCTGCAGAGGGGTCACACTTCATAGGCAGGGAAGCAGGTCTGCAGGTGTTTTTCTCTTCCCCTCCTCTTTGTCCTATCCAACAACAACAATAAACAACAAGGGCAACAAAAGGGAGAGGGAAGAGAGAAAATGCAAATACAAACAGAAGATTAAGTGTATAGCATCACTGTTATATGTACTGACTTTTGAGGCCAGGAGGTGGCACATCTGATTGTGTGCTTATGTTACCAAGCTCAAGGACCTGGTGCTACAGATGTCTTTTTTTCTCTCTCCTTATCTCCCCACCTCCCCCCCTTCACTCTCCATCTCTCTGCCTCTATCAGATAAAGTTAAAAGAGGGAGGAGGAGGAGAGGGAGGAGAAGAAGAAAAGTGGTGTACTGCACCAAAGTAAAGGACTTGGGGAGGGGGCACACAGCACTTTCAGGTCCTGGTACATAATGGTGAAAGAGGACCTAGATGAAAACTGACAAATTTTACACATGTCCCCAACAACTGTATTAACTGTTAACTAAAAGCCATTAATCCCAATATATGTCGGTGGTGGTAACTTGGTTTCTAGGCTTAGAGGCTCCAAGTGTAGAAAGAATAATTAACTCACCTGAACATTGAAGAACTGTCGGGGTGTCACATCTGTGTAAGTTCCAAAAACTAGAATACAAGAAAGAGGAGTTTGTCAGAATCTCATCATTTATCTTTCCCTAGGACTCAACTCCACTTCAGTCATAAAGTATTAATAGATCTTAATATTAATAGAGATTTAGGAACTCGAAGTTATACAAGTTGTATTGGAAAAGTAAAATAAAACAGCCTCCAGCAATGTAGAAAACAAAACAAACACACACCTGACAGTGTAACTTTTCTCATATGGAAGAGGAAAAACAAACAGAAAAGCACCACAATTTTTGTGAGAAACACCAGTGGCAAAAAAAAACAAACAAGTATAGGGCCCTAGAGGTAGTGCAGTGAGTCGGGAACTGAAGTTGGAAACATGAGGCTCTAAGTTAAAACCTAGCATCCCATGTGCCAAAGTAATGCTCTAGTTGTATGTATCTTGTAGAGAAAATGACCCTGGGTCCATACTCCCAGAGGGTTAAAGAATAGGAAAGCTGGGGCTGGGTGGTGGCACACCTAGTTTTGAGTGCACATTACAGTGGCCAAGGACCTGGGTCCGAGCCCCAGACCCCCACCTGCAGGGGAAAAGCTTCACAGTGGTGAAGTAGGGCTGCAGGTGTCTCTCTGTCTCTCTCCCTCTCTATCACCCCCTCCCCTCTCAATTTCTGGATGTCTCTGTCCAAATAAATAAAGATAATTTTTTTAAAAGATTAAAAAAAAAAAGAATAGGAAAGCTATCAGGCGAGAGGATGGGATACAGAGTTCTGGTGGTAGGAATTGTGTGGAGTTGTACCCCTCTTATCCTATGGTTTTGTCAGTGTTTCCTTTTTTTAGTATTTTTTATATTTATTTATTCCCTTTTGTTGCCTTTTTTTAAATTGTTGTAGTTACTGATGTCGTTGTTGTTGGACAGAGAGAAATAGAGGAGGGGACGACAGAGAGAGGGGAGAAAAAGAGACACCTGTAGACCTACTTTACCACCTGAGAAGCGACTCCCCTGCAGGTGGGGAGCTGGGGGCTGGAACCCGGATCCTTCTGCCGGTCCTTGCACTTTGCACTTAACCCAATGCGCTACTTCCTGGCTCCCCAGTGTTTCCTTTTTATAAATTAAAAAAAAAAAAAAAAAAAAAAAAAACGGGAGTCAGGTGGTGGCGCAGTGGGTTAAGCACACGTGACGCAAAGCGCAGGGACCGGCGTAAGGATCCCAGTTCGAGCCCCCGGCTCCCCACCTGCAGGGGAGTCGCTTCACAGGCGGTGAAGCAGGTCTGCTCCCCTCTCTCTCTCTCTCTGTCTTCCCCTCCTCTCTCCATTTCTCTCTGTCCTATCCAACAACAAAGCAATGTCAACAATGGCAATAATAACCGCAACAAGGCTGCAACAACTAGGGCAACAAAAAGGGGAAAAAATGGCCTCCAGGAGCGGTGGATTCATGGTGCAGGCACCGAGCCCAGCAATAACCCTGGAGGAAAAAAAAAAAAAAAAACCAAACAAATAAAAACACCAATTATGAAATTATCACAGAACAGTCTAGAGAAGTCCTCTACTGAGACAGAGCAACCCTGGATGACACTAACAAGCTAATCAAGGCTCACCTCTGTATTGGTAAAGGTGGGTGCCTGTAATTGGGCGTCGCCACAGCTTAAAGTGTTTCTTATCCATCACCATTTCCCATGGTTGCTCTTTGCTCCCAGAATCTTCATTCCCTTCTTTTTCGGTTTTTGGTTCTGGAGGGTGGCGTCCAACTCCAGGGCTATGAAACATACATGACATTTCCTCCAACCGTCTCATCTCATCAATGGATCTAGCAAATAGAAAAACAGGTACAGAGCAGATGGTTAGTTACTCCTGTATAATGAAATGCCCATAGAAAGACTTATGTGGGAGTCGGGTGGTAAGGCAGCAGGTTAAGCGCAGGTGGCACAAAGCGCAAGGACCGGTGTAAAGACCCCAGTTCGAGCCCCCGGCTCCCCACCTGCAGGGGAGTCACTTCACAAGCAATGAAGCAAGTCTGCAGGTGTCTCTCTTTTTCTCCCCCCTCTGTTCCCCCCCCCCCCGCATTTCTCTCTGTCCTATCTAACAACGACATCAATAACTACAACGATAAAACAACAAGGGCAACAAAAGGGAATAAATATTTAAAAAAAAAAAAAAGAAGAAGAAAGAAAGAAAGAAAGAAAGAAAGAAAGAAAGAGAGAGAGAGAGAGAAAGACTCATGATGTAAGGGCCTTTACCAATCTCCATTGGAATACGTGGGACCCAGGGGGCTACTGGCTTTACCACCCACCCTCCACTGGAATTAGCAGTAAAACCTGTGGCCAGAAGCCGGATAGAACAGGGCCTGGGCCTGAGACACCCATCCATGGAATTTGAAGAAGAAAAACCTCCGACAACAGATGAGTGGCTGAGCAAGTTGTGGTCTATATACACAATGGAATACTACTCAGCTGTAAAAAATGGTGACTTCACCATTTTCAGCCGATCTTGGATGGACCTTGAAAAAATCATGTTGAGTGAAATAAGTCAGAAACAGAAGGATGAATATGGGATGATCTCACTCTCAGGCAGAAATTGAAAAACAAGATCAGAAAAGAAAACACAAGTAGAACCTGAACTGGAATTGGCGTATTGCACCCAAGTAAAAGACTCTGGGGTGTGTCGGTGGGTGGATGGGGAGAATACAGGTCCATGAAGGATGATAAATGACATAGTGGGGGTTGTATTGTTAAATGGGAAACTGGGGAATGTTGCATGTACAAACTATTGTATTTACTGTTGAATGTAAACATTAATTCCCCAATAAAGAAATAAATTTTTTTAAAAAAGTCTCATGCCTGAGGCTCCAAAGGACCCAGGTTGAATCTCCCACACCACCAGAAGCCACAGCTGAGCAGTGCTCTGGTGAAAGTGCGGAAGGAAGGAAGGAAGGAAGGAAGGAAGGAAGGAAGGAAGGAAGGAAGGAAGGAAGGAAGGCGAACTGGGTTGACTTCCTTTATTTGTCATAAATACCAAGGAAGCAGAAACTCCCAGCACATCTGGCTGTAGACCAGTGACTGAAGATGTTCCTGATTCTTCAAGCAGGAGCAGGGGAGAGGGGGCTCTTTAATGAAGAGAGCCTCAGTCTCTCATTGTGGCGCAGTGGGTGGCACAGTGGATAAGCCACTGGGCTCTCGAGCATGTGGTAAATTCAGTCCCTGGCACCACATGTGCCAGAGTGATGCTCTGGTTCTCTATTTTTCAAACTCTCCTCCCCTGCCCTCCCCTTCTTCTTCCTTCCCCTCCTCCTTGTCTCTAGCTCTCTCATACATAAGAATAAATACTAAAAATAATAATGGTCCAGGAGGTAAATTCTCAAGCATGAGGTCCTAAGTTCTATCCCTGGCATCAAATGTACCTGAGTAATGGTCTGACCCCCAATATTAATAAATAAAGTCTTTTTAAAATAAAAAAAGACTCATGTAAGAATGGTATACATTTATAAGAGTAGTAAATAAAAAAGTGGGTTCCTAAGTTTGAATCCCACTCCAACATTCAGTAGCTAGAAAATTAAACTAATGTGTCCTTATTTCTAAACCTCTAAAAAGGGAAGTAATATCTAGTTAGCTGAAACCTTGCCTATAAAAATTAAATAAAGGTAGGAGCCAGGCCGGGTGGTGGCACACCTGATTGAGCATACACGTTACTTTATAGTGCACAAGGACCCAGGTTTGAGCCCCCAGTCCCACCTATAGAGGGGAAGCTTTGTGAGTGATGAAGCAGGTCTGCAGGTGTCTGTCTCTCTCCCTCTGTATCTCCCTCCTCTCAATTTCTGGATGACTCTATCCAATAAATAAATAAAGATAATTTAAAAAAATAAAATAAAAGGTAAGGCCTGGGTAGCGGCACACCTGGTTAAGCTCACACGTGCACAAGGACGCGGATACAAACCCTGCCTCCCCACCTGCTGGGAAGAAGCTTCAGAGCAGTGAAGTAGGTCTCTGAAATAAATAAGTAGATGCTTAAAAAGCATGAGAGGAGAGAAAATATATTAATATACAAATATACTCCTTCTTAAAAGGGATGAAAATGCTGATTTTTCTCTTTTTTTTTTTTGAGATTTTATTTATTCATGAGAAAGATAGGAAGAGAGAGAGAGAGAAAGAACCAGACATCACTCTGCCAGGGATTGAACTTGGGTCCTCATGCTTGAGAGTCCATTGCTGTATCCACCATGCCACCTCCTGGACCACCTGATTTTTCTTTTTCTTTTAAAGATTGGCAGGATATATATATATATATTTTAATATTTATTTAGTCCCTTTTGTTGCCCTTGTTGTTTTATTGTTGTAGTTATTGTTGTTGTTACTGACATCGTCATTGTTGGGTAGGACAGAGAGAAATGGAGAGAGATGAGGAAAACAGAGAAGGGGAGAGAAAGACACCTGCAGACCTGCTTCACCGCCTGTGAAGCGACTCCCCTGCAGGTTGGGAGCTCAGGGCTCCAACCGGGATCCTTCTGCCGGTCAAAGCACCACGTGCGCTTAACCCGTCGTGCTACCTCCCGACTCCCGGTGATTTTTCTTTTTAAAATATTTATATGGAGGGGTTGAGCGGTGGCATAGCGGGTTAAGCGCACGTGGCACAAAGCGCAAGGGCCCACAGAAGGATCGGGCCCGGCTCCCCACCTGCAGGGGTGGCGCTTCACAGGCGGTGAAGCAGGTCTGCAGGTGTCTTGTCTTTTTTTCCCCCTCTGTCTTCCCCTCCTCTCTCCATTCCTCTCTGTCCTATCCAACAACGACGACGTCAGTAACAACAACGTTAAACAATTGAAGAGAAGCAGAGTATTACTCTGGCACGTGCAATGTCAGGGATCTAAACTGAAACCTCATGATTGAATCCAATGCTCTAAACTACCTGCTGAGCTGCTTCTCTCTCTCTCTCTCTCACTTTATTTAAATTGATAGGACAGAGAGAAACTGAGGGGAGGATAGAGAGGATCACCTGCAGCGCCACTTCACCGATTATGAAGTCCCACCCCCAACCCCTCATGTAGGGACTATGCCCTAGTGCATGCTAACACGTGCACTTAACCATGCATGCCACTGCCAGGCCCTTTCCTCTCTCTCTCTCTCTCTCTCTCTCTTTTTAATTGTATTTTTAATTTTTTACTTAGAAAAAGGAAACACTGACTAAACCATAGGATAGGAGGAGTACAACTCCACATAATATACTGGGTTGTTGGAAAAGTTGTGCCCTATTTTTTCTATGCAAAAGTATATCATGACTTTTCCAACAGCCCATTAATTCACATTCCATAAGAATCAATTCCTTTATAGCACATAATTCAGTGCTTTCTAGTAGAGCCATAAGGCTATACCACCATCACTACTAACTCTAAAAACAAGACCTATGGCCCCCTACATGCCCCGCCATACACACATGGTACACCCTGCATGCCCTCAGCAGACTGATTAAAAAAAAAAAAAATCAGCAGCCACTTCACCATTTATCTTTCCCTAGTCCCAGCAACTCCTATCTGCAGATGTACTCTATTTCTGTGAACTTGCCAACCTATAAACAGAATGATACAATACATGGTCTCTTCTTCATACAGAGGGGGAAAAAGATGCTCAACATTGCATTGGAGCAATGCAAATTAAAACTGCAATGTGATGCCACCTAGAACTGGTGAAAATGATCTACATTTGAAAAAACAAAAGAAAAAACTAGAAACTAATTCTTTGTTGAGGAGTTGAGGATGTAGAAAAAAACTAACCCTGATGGGCCCAGAAGATAACACAGTCAAAAGTTTTGGACTCTCAAGTATGAGATTCCTTGTTATTGTTGTTACTGCTATTGTTGCCATTGATGCTGTTGTTGGATAGGACAAGAGAAATGGGGGACACACAGAGAGGGGGAAAAACAGACACCTGCAGACATGCTTCACTGCCTATGAGGTGACCCCCCCCCTGCAGGTGGGGAGCCAGGGGTTCAAACCAAGATCCTTACGCCGGTCCTTGCACTTTGCACCATGTACGCTTAACCTACTGCACTACTGCCCAACCCCTCACAACTAGACTTTTCAGAATATATTCAGGCATCATATGACACCAATAATAGATAGCACTTCTCAGAACTAGTATAGCACCCTTCAACAGTAAGTAAGTAAATATCATTCTTAATTTATCATTCTTCTAGTAAGGTAGCAGGCTGCAAAATCAATATACAAAAAAATCAGCGGCAGTCCTCTATACAAATAGCAAAGAAGAGGAAAAAGAAAAAATACAGAAATTAATCTTGGGCTAGGTGGTAGCACATCTGGTTAAATACATGTATTACCATGCACAAGGACCTGGGTTCAAGTCCCCAGTCCCCACCTGCAGGGGGGGAATCATAAGCAATGAAGCAGTGCTGCAGTTCTCTTTCATCTTCCCCTCCCTCTCAATTTCTCTCTGTTAATCAAATAAAATAAGGTCTAAATAATATTTTTTTATAAAATAAATCAATTGGGAGTTGGGCAGTAGCGTAGCGGGTTAAGTGCAGGTGGCGCCAAGTGCAAGGACCTGCATACGGATCCCAGTTCTGGCCCCCGGCTCCCCACCTGCAGAGGAGTCTCTTCACAGATGGTGAAGCAGGTCTGCAGGTGTCTGTCTTTCTTTCCCCCTCTCTGTCTTCCCCTCTTCTCTCCATTTCTCTCTGTCCTATCCAACAAGGACAACATCAAGAACAACAATAATAACCATAATAAAACCAACAAGGGCAACAAAAGGGAAAATAAAAATATATTTTTAAAAAATCACATTTATAATAGCAGCAAAAACAATTTGGTATCTAAGAATGAACTTAACAAAGGAAGTAAAAGACTTGTTCATTGAAAACTATGAGTCACTACTAAAAGAAGCAGAAAAAGACACTAAGAAATGGAAGGGCATTCTATGCTCATGGATTGAGAGAATGACATTAAAACGACCAAACCAGAGCCATATACACATTTAATGTAATTCCTATCAAGGTTCCACCAAATTTGTTCAAGGGAATAGAATAAAAACTTATCTAGAACTGGAGAATTGTCAAAGCAATCCGGGGTTGGGGATGGTGGTAGGGGAGAATGGAGGCATCAAATTTCCTGACCTCAAATTATACTGGGGGGGTGAGGATGCAGGTCCTGAAACATGATGGCAGGAGGACCTAATGGGGGTTGTATTGTTATGAGGACCTAATGGGGGTTGTATTGTTATGTGGAAATGTTATGCCTGCATAAACTATTGTATTTTACTATTGACTGTATACCACTAATCCCCCAATAAAGAAGTTTTTTAAAAATTATACTACAGGGCTATTATAAACAAAACTGCCTAGTACTATAAAAGAAAGAGAGAGAAAGAGACAGACAGGCACAGACACCAGTAGAATAGAATTGAGCCTCCACAGCTATGGACAACTAATTTTTAACAGAGGCCCAAAACAATGAAGAAAGGAAAGTTTTCAACAAATTGTGCTGGGAAAATTGAGTTGAAATGTGCATAAGAATGAAACATGACCACTACATACTACCGTTCAACTACAAATGATTCAAAAGTCAACTACAAATGATTCAAAGACTTGGATGTTAGACCAGAAGTCATCAAATACATAGGAGAAAACACTGGCAGAACACTCCACCAAGTTTGCTTCAGAAACATCTTTAAGAGGGGCCGGGCAGTGGAGCACCAGGTTAAGCGCACAAAGTGTGAAGTGCAAGGACCGGCACAAGGATTCTGGTTTGAGCCCCCAGCTCCCCACCTGCAGGGGGGGTCACTTCGCAAGTGGTGAAGCAGGTCTGCAGGTGTCTTTCCCCTTCAATTTCTGTTCTATCCAACAATAACAGCAACAACAATGGAAAGATATTGATGCATAGTGCAGGCACTGAGCCCCAGTAACAACCCTGGAGGCAAGAAAAAAAAAAAAGAATGGGAGAACATCTTTACATGCCAAGCATCAGACAAAGCTAATACCCAAAACATATAAAGAACTCACAAAACTTGTGATCTCATGTTAAATGAGATCAGCTAGATAAGGATAACCACCAGATGATCTCATTTAGAGGTGAACTGCAGAAGTTAGGAGGAAAAAGTAAAACATGGTGAAACTTAAAGTAGGCATGCCCTGGTGCAGTGAGTGGGGTAGGGGCAGAGGGTGAGGGTTGAGTGTACAATGGCAGAGGACGGCCTAAACTGGTGGTGGGAGTGGTGTGCAGACACCTAACACAGAAAGGTAAGAAATCATACCCATGTGACAACTATCTTGTAAGTCATCATTTTTCCTATAAAACACTTTAAAACGGGTGGCAGAGGCTGGGAAAATAGCATAGAGACTAGGCAAAGAGACTTTCATGCCTGAGGCTCAAGTTCCAGTTCCATGTTCAATCCTCAGCACCATCATAAGCCAGAGCTGAGCAGTGTTTTGGAAAAAAATTAAATAAATAGTAAATTGAAAAAAAAAAAACTAGGAGGATGTTATTCTTTTTTATGTCTTGTTTTGCAGAACCATAGCCCCATGCATGTGTGATTTCACCACTTTTTTTTTCTTTTTTTTTTTTTTTTGTGCCACCAAGGTTACCGTTGGGGCTCAGTGCCTATATGAATTCACTGCTCCTGGAGGCCATTTTTTCCCATTTTGTTGCCCTTGCTGTTGTTGTTATTGTTGTCATTGTTGCTGGATAGTACAGAGAGAAATTGGGGGGGGGGGGTTTTGGCAGAGGGGAAGAGAAAGAGAGACACCTGCAGACCTGCTTCACTGCTTGTGAAGCAATCCCCTGCAGGTGGGGAGCCAGGGGCTCAAACCGGGATCCTTACACCAGTCCTTGTGCTTTGCACCACATATGCTTGACCCACTGCGCTAACAGCCGCTCCCCCCTCCAGTATTTTAAGAGGCCATTCCTGCCCTGTTTATTATGTGATAAGAGTGATATTCAGGGGCCAAAGTTACATTGGTTATTACCTTCTTGGCATGTATGCAGCCCAGGCTTGAGCCTTAGCACCACAGCAGGCACCATAACAGCAGGGAAGGTCTGGCGCTGCGGTATTTCTCCCTCTCCTGGGTGTGCATGTGTGTGCTGTCTCATTCTCTTTCTCTCATTCTGTCTCAATGAAAAGTGGCTTAAAAGTGGTGAAAATGGGGTCATCCTGGAAAAGTATGACAGATGACCTAGTGGGGGGTGTATTGTTATGTGGAAAACTGAGAAATGTTATATATGTATAAACTGTTCTATTTATTGGCGACTGTAAAACATTAATCCCCCAATAAAGGAAATAATTTTAAAAAATAAAGATAAAAATAAAAAGTAAAATATATATATAATATAGGGGCTAATAAAAGAACTAATTAATAAGTAGGACTTCACTTTATTCATTAATGAGAAAGGGAAAGGAGCCCATAACAAGATTTTAAGAACATTAATCTTATATGACTTTATGAAACTATGATCATATAGTTCTACAGCCTTATGAAACTCAAGGTGGTATGGAGCTATCAAGCCATTGCATAATCAGCCTCTCCTGTGTAATTACAGGCCAACAGGCAGCCTTGATTAAAATTATGAGACTAAGACTGAAAGAGGGACTAAAACATCTTGTGAAGGCGCAGCAGCCATTCCTCCAATAGTACTACAGAAAGTAGAGGAACACTGCACTGTGGAAATGCAGTCACCATACAGCATACATACTGGCCTGCTGAGCCAGATCTCCTTTGGGTGAGATGACTGCTTAAACCCTGACATCTGAGAGACTTAGCAAGTATTCAAGAGAAGAAAGGACAAAACAGATTATTCCTCAAATAGTAACAGAACTAGCAGATTAGTAAGAGGATCAAGGAAAGCCAGTCAATGCTTCCCTTTCTCCAAAATTGAAGTTATTCTGATATTTAAGAAAGGCAGGATTGAGAAGTATGATGAAATGAAGGTATATAACCACACACAAAAAAAAAGTATAACTATGTTTGGAGGACAAAACAGTTCACTTTGGTAGTACAACTGCTTTGCCATGCACAAGGGTAGGTTGTCACTACATTAGAGGGAGTTTCTGTGCTATGGTCTTTCCCTTTGTCTCTCTTCTATGAAAAAAGTTGACCCCGGGCAGGGGTAGATAGCATAATGCTTATGCAAAGAGACTCTCATGTCTGAGGCTCCAAAGTCCCAGGTTCAATCCCCTGCACCACCATAAGCCAGAGCTGAACAGTGCTCTGGTAGTAAATAAATAAATAAATAAATAAATAAATAAATAAATAAATAAATAAGAAACTCTCATGCCTGAGACTCCATAGTCCTAGGTTCAATACCCCATAACACCATAAACCAGAGCTGAACAGTGCTCTGGTAAAAAAAAAAAAAAAAAAAAAAGTTGGGAGCCGGGTGGTGGCACAGTGGATTAAGTGCACATGGCGAGAAGCACAAGGACCAGCATAAGAATCTGGGTTCAAGCCCCGGCTCCCCACCTGCAGGGGAGTTGCTTCACAGGCAGTGAAGCAGGTCTGCAGGTATCTCTATCTTTCTCTTCCCCTCTCTGTCTTCCCCTCCTCTCTCCATCCTATCCAACAACAACGACAGCAACAATAACTACAACAATAAAAAAACAAGGGCAACAAAAGGGAAAATAAATAAATAAATTTTAAAAGTTGACCTCAAATAGTGAAGCCTCAGCAAAGACAAAGAAAGGGGAGAGGGGACCATGCAGTGGCACACCCAATTAAGCACACACAGTATTAAGAGCAAGGACCTGCGCAAAGATCCAAGTTGGAGCCCCCAGCTCCCCACCTACGGGGGATGCTTCACAAGTGGTGAAGCAGATATGCAGGTGTCTATCTTCCTCTCTCCTTATCTATCTCCCCCTCCTCTCTCAAATTATCTCTATCCTATCCAATAAAATGGGGGGAGCAGTAGATTCATAGTGCTGGCATCAAATTCAGCAATAACCCTGAAGGCAAAGAAAGAAAGAGAAAAGAGAGGGGAAGGGAGAGGGATGGAGGGAAAGAGGAAGAAAGAAAGGGAGAAAGGGAGAGAAAGAAAGGACAGACTCCTTTAAAGGAATCTTGGAACTAGTATAATTGTTATGAGACATATGTAGAAATGAAAGACTGGGAGATGGCTCACCTGGTAGAAGGCACACTTTACGGTGTGCATAAACTCAAGTTGGAATCCCTGGCCACGTAAAGGGGAAGCTTCACAAGTGGCAAAACTATGGTGTACCTCCTACTCCTCACTACCCTCTTCCCACCCCCTTCGATCTTTAAAGAAAAAAAGAAAATATTCTGCCAGAAGTGAACTCACACAAGTACAATGTCTGAGAGAGAACCAGATGGCATGAAAAAAAATAAACAGAAGCCAACCAGACTTCCCTGGACAGACAACCCCACCAATATGTCCTGGAGCTCCAATTCCCCAGATCCCTATCCCACTAGGGAAAGAGAGAGGCAGGCTGGGAATATGGATCTACCAGTCAACACCCATGTTCAGTGGGGAAGCAATTACAGAAGCCAGACCTTCCATCTTCTGCATCCCAAAATGACCTTGGATCCACACTCCCAGAGGGTTAAAGAACAGGAAAGCTATCAGGGGAGGAGATGGGATATGGAGTTCTGGTGGTGGGAATTGTGTGGAGTTATACCCCTTTTATCCTATGGTTTTGTCAGTGTTTCCTTTTTATAAATAAATAAATAAACAGAAGACATCAACTAGCTTATTAACTAACCAGTTATTGGTAAATTAATGAATAAAAATAATCTTAAATTTTTCAAATAAATTTTGTTTTATATTATTCCCTTTTGTTGCCTTTGTTGTTTTATTGTTGTTGTTATTGATGTTGTTGGATAGGACAGAGAAAAATGGAGAAAGATAGGGAAGACAGAGAGGGGGAGAGAAAGACACCTGCAGACCTGCTTCACCACTTGTGAAGGGACTCCCCTGCAGGTGAGGAGCCAGGGGCTCCAACTGGGATCCTTATGCCAGTTCTTGTGCTTTGCGCCACCTGTGCTTAACCCACTGTGCTACCGCCCAACTCCTCTCAAATCAATTTATTTATTTATTTTTTATTTTCCCTTTTGTTGCCCTTGCTTGCTGGACTAGTGTTGCAGGAGAGAGAAAAAACCAGCAACTCTTGGCAGAGCCGGAACGCAAATCTTTATTCATGCAGACGCTCCAGAATCAGGTGTGAGCACAGCAGGTTTAGGCCATGTGGAGCTAGCAAAATGGCCACCACCCGCTATGCACGCCAGCCCTTCTCCAGGTCAGGACTCGGAAGAGAAAAAAAAGAGAGAGCAGAAACAGGAGTGACTTTTATAGGAGAATTCCGGAAGTGGCTAGGAAAGAGGGTGGATAAAACAAGGCACTCTGGGAAGGTAGAAAGCGTCTGTAGCAATGGTTGCTATAGTTTTTTAGCTCGCAGAATGGGCAATACCCTGAGGAGGTAATGTGGTGGCAGAGGAGTCATTTTTAAAACCAGGCAGAAGATTGATATGTAAATAATAATACTCGCATGGAAATATGGTCGTTTGTGGGTCCTGCCTAACTCAACCACATCTGTACAATACCCAACACTTGCTTTTTTGTCATTGTTGTGGTTATTGATGTCATTGTTGTTGGATAGGACAGAGAGAAATGGAGAGAGGAAGGGAAGACAGAGAGGGGGAGAGAAAGACACCTGCAGACCTGCTTCACCACGTGTGAAGCGACCGCCCTGCAGGTGGGGAGCCCAGGGCTTGAACCTTGATCCTTGTGCAGGTCCTTGCATTTTGCACATTGTGCACTTAACCTGGTACGCCACTGCCCAGCCTCCTAAATAAATCTTTCTTAAAAATATTTAAAAGAGGTGGCTCAGGCAGTAGCGCAGAGGGTTAGGCGCACATGGCATAAAGAGCAAGGACTGGAGGAAGGATCCCGGTTCCAGTCCCAGGCTCCCCACCTGCAGGGAGGTCGCCTCACAAGTGCGAAGCAGGTCTGCAGGTGTCTATCTTTTTCTCTCCCTCTCTGTCCTCTCTTTTTCAATTTCTCTCTGTCCTATCCAATAACAATGGCAGCATCAACAACAACAAACAACAAAGGCAACAAAAGGGGAAAATGGCCTCCAGGAGCAGTGGATTTGTAGGAGCCCCAGCAATAACCCTGGAGGCAAAAAAAAAAAAATTAAAAGAGAGAAAAAAATTTAAAGAGAGGTTAGTAAAACAGTTGCCTATAGTTTTTTATGTTTCTTAACTTCCTTCCTCTTTTTGTTCTTGTATTTTAACTGTTCACGGCAATCAAAAATCACTAATGTGTTTTTCCACAAGATTTACCCTGGGCTCAAAGAATGTCAGTTAACTCCGGAAATAGTGACTAAAAATTATTTGTTTGATTATTTAACTAAGGTCAGTTGGATAACATACTAGATTAAGCATTAAAATACCTGATTTCTAAGTTCACAACTGTGAGTCAAAGTAACTTTTTAAAAATTGCTTCTATTCTCAAATTTTCATGTAGTTGGTAGGTTAATGAGATACAAGATGTTATTAAGAATGATTTATTTGGGGGCAGGCGGAGGCACACCTGGTTAAGCACACACATTATGGTGTGCAAGGACCTGGGTTCAAACCCCTGGTCCCCACCTGCAGGGGGAAAGCTTCACAAGTGGTGAAGCAGGTCTGCAGGTGTCTCTCTGTCTCTTTCTCCCGCACTTTCCCCCTCCCCTCACAATTTCTCTATGTCTCTATTCAAAATAAATAAATAAAGAGGGAGTCGGGCGGTAGCTCAGAGGATTAAGCGCACATGGCGCCAAATGCAAGGACCGGCTTAAGAATCCCGGTTCGAGCCCCCGGCTCCCCACCTGCAGGGGAGTCACTTCACAGGCGGTGAAGCAGGTCTGCAGGTGTCTATCTTTCTCTCCCCCTCTGTCTTCCCCTCCTCTCTCCATTTCTCTCTGTCCTATCCAACAACGACGACATCAATAATAACTATAACAATAAAAACAACAAGGGCAACAAAAGGGAATAAATACATAAATAAATAAATATCTTTAAAAATAAATAAATAAATAGTTTTTAAAAATCAATTAAAAAAAAAAAAGAATTATTTCTGGGTGGGGGTAGATAGCATAATAGGGACTCTCATGCCTGAGGCTCCGAAGTCCCAGGTTCAATCCCCACACCACCATAAACCAGACCTGAGCAGTGCTATGGTAAAAATAGTAATAGGGAGTTGGGCGGTAGCGCAGAGGGTTAAGTGCACATGGCACGAAGCGCAAGGACTGGAGTAAGGATCCCGGTTCGAGTCTCCAGCTCCCCACCTGCAGGGGCGGGTCGATTCACAAGCGGTAAAGCTGGTCTGCAGGTGTCTATCTCTCTCCCCTCTCTGTCTTCCCCTGTTCTCTCCATTTCTCTCTCTGTGCTATCTAACAACGATGACATCAATAACAACAATAACTACAACAATAAAAAACAAGGGCAACAAAAGGGAAAATAAATAAATTTAAAATAATAATGATTTCTTTCTTTTTTTCTAGTATTTATTTATTCCCTTTTGTTGCCCTTGTTTCATTGTTGTAGTTATTGTTGTTGTTATTGATGTTGTTGGGTAGGACAGAAAGAAATGGAGAGAAGAAGGGAAGACAGAGGGAGGGAAAGACACCTGCAGACCTGCTTCACCGCCTGTGAAGCGAATTCCCTGCAGGTGGGGAGCCAGGGGCTCTAACCTAGATCCTTAAACTGGTCCTTGCACTTTGCGCCACATGCACTTAACATGCTGCGGTACCTCCTGACTCCCAATGATTTATTTCTTAACCAATATTGCTTCAACTATTTGAGACTACTTTTCATTCCAACTACCAATGAACATCAGAAGATCTGAAAAGGGTGCTATCTTTTTAAAAATAAAAGGACATTTACATGTTCAAAACACATTCACTTTGCTCTTGTGGAAGTCATAATTACCATCACAGTGTGAAAAAAATGGGAGTAAGAATGTAACATTTGAACAAAATGTAATACTTTGTCAGTCTACTCTACTACATATAACTTCAGAATCCCCAGAAGTAAAAATATGGCTTTTCTAACAGCTAACTTTATCCTGGAGGAAATATGTACGTGATATGGGGAAATTTAAAAAGACCCATGAATATGCTATCAATACAGCATAATTAGCATATGTTAATATGCTGCTCCAAAGACTGATATTTTTTTAAAGTCAATTTTTTTTATATTTATTTTTCCCTTTTTGTTGCCCTTGTTTTCTATTGCTGCTGTAGTTATTATTGTTGTTGATGTCATCATTGTTAGATGGGACAGAGAGAAATGGGGGGGGTGGGGGGGGAGAGAAAAACACCTGCAGACCTGCCTCACCGCCCGTGAAGCGACTCCCCTGCAGGTGGGGAGCCAGAGGCTCGAACCAGGATCCTTACACTGGGCCTTGCACTTTGCGCCACGTGCCCTTAACCTGCTGCACTACTGCTGACTCCCTAAAGTCTATTTTTTATATTGTTATTATTTACTTGATATATGCCAGAGAAAAGTTGAGTGGGGTGAGAGAAGGGAGAGAAAAAGACAACGAAAGCCCTGCTTCACCACTTGTGAAAGCTTCTTCTCTGCAAGTGGAGACTAGGGGCTTGAACCCAGGTCCTTGCGCATGGTAACATGTGCACTCAATGAAGTGTGCTACTTTCCGGCTCCCAAGACTAATTTTTGGAGGAATCTTCACCTCCTTTATGTACCTGAAAATGCTGTAGAGAGCTTAAGATGTCAGGGAGAACTCAAAATAGTAGAGCAAATCAATTTTAGTTTTCAAACAAATCCCTTTTAGGAAAGAGTATATGTAGAATTTGGGAAGCCCACAAGAAAGTTAAGAGAAACCAGATCATCACATATGCAAGACTAGAGAGAGTGAACTCAGGAATTTATGCTTTTAAGTCCAACATTCTAGTCACTGTACAATATCCCAGGCCACTAAGATGTTCATTCCCCTGTGGCCCTGTGTACAAGTGAATAAAGTGTTAATGCTTTTAAGCACAGGATCCTGAGTTCCATTTTAGCACTGCACATGCCACAGTGATGCTCTGGTTCATATATATTCTCTCTCACTAATAAAAAAATATTTTGAGAGTCAGGCAGTAAGTAGCACAATGGGTTAAGCGCATGTGGCACAAAGCACAAGGACTGGCATAAGGATCCCAATTCAAGGCCCTGACTGCACACCTGCAGGGAAGTCACTTTACAGGCGGTGTCTATTTTTCTCTCCCCCTCTCTGTCTTTCCCTCCTCTCTCCATTTCTCTGTCCTATCCAACAATGACAACAACAATAATAACTACAACAATAAAATAACAAGGGCAACAAAAGGGAATAAATAAATGAATAAATAATTTTTTTAACATTTTAAATGTTCTTTAATTTTTTTTTTCATTTACTTGGGCCACCAAGATAGCTTACTTTGACAGTATATTTTCTTTGTTACACACACACCCACACACACCCAAGTTTGAGTCTCGTATCCACAATACTGAAGGCAGCTTCAGTGTTATGTTTTGTTTTGTTTTTTTTCTGTCTATCTGAAAAGAAAAAGAAGAGAAAAAGTCAGGGTCAGCAAATAGCTCACTTGGATAGTGTTCTGCTTTGCCACGTGAACCAGGTTCAATTCCAGCTCCATTCCTTCAGCACTGTGATGTTTCACTCTCTGTGGAAGGGGAGGGAAGGACTTTTCCCAAAACATACTTAAATTTTAATCCACTGAAGATACAGCCCCAAATCACCTAACTGTAATGAAATAAAATCTGTGTGTATGTACACATGTACAGGACTTCAAAAGGTGAGTTTCTAAATTCAATCTGTAGCACTGCTCTGCTCTTCTTTCAGTAATAAGTTAATAATTTTAATCTTAAAAGTTAAAACAGGGGAGTCAGGCAGTAGCGTAGCGGTTAAGCGCACGTGGCCCAAAGCACAACAACCAGCATAAGGATCCCAGTTCGAGCCCCCGGCTCCCCACCTGCAGGGGAGTCGCTTCACAGGCAGTGAAGCAGGTCTGCAGGTGTCTATCTTTCTCTCCCCTTCTCTGTCTTCCCCTCCTCTCTCCATTTCTCTCTGTCCTATCCAATAACTACATCAATAACCACAACGTTAAACAAAGACAACAAAAGGGAAAATAAATATTTTTAAAAAAATTTTTTTTAAAAAGGGCAACAGAAGGGAAAATAAATATAATAAAAAAAATTTTTTTTTTAATTAAAACAGGTGTGGTCCAGGAGGTGGCGCAGTGGATAAAGCACTTGACTCTCAAGCATGAGGTCCTGAGTTCAAGTCCCAGCAGCACATGTACCAGAGTGATGTCTGGTTCTTTCTCTCTCTCTCCTCCTATCTTTCTCATCAATCAATAAATAAAATCCTTTAAAAAAAATTAAAACAGGTGGGCAGGGGTAAACAGCATAATGGCTATGCAAAAACTCTCATGCCTGAGGCTCCAAAGTCCCAGGTCAATCCCCCATACCACTATCATCCAGAGCTGAGCAGAGCTCTGGTAAAACAAAATTAAAACAGGGTGGAGGTAGATAACATAATGGTTCTGCAAAGGGACCCTCATGTTTGAGGCCCCAAAGTCCCCCACCATAAACCAGAGCTAAGCAGCACTCTGGTAAAAAGGAAATAAAGTGTACTATGTTTTAAGCTAGCTATGACATCAGTATTACCTCCTTTAAAACAAAAATAGGGCCACTGAAATAGCTCACTTGAATAACACATTGTTTGCCATGTGCATCCAAGTTTGAGGCCAGACTCACCAGAATGAATGATGTTGTGGTTTCCCTCTCTTTGAGTACTGACACCCCAGACATAACAAAAATAAAGAGGATGCATGTATCAGGAAAAGAAAAAGTGGGCAGGGTAGATAGCATAATGGTTGAGACTCTCATGCCTGAGGCTAGGTTCAATCCCCGCACCACAATAAAGTCCCAGGTTCAATCCCCGCACCACAATAAACCAGAGCTATGCAGTGCTCTGGTATTTCTCTGTGTCTTTCTCTCTGCATCTCTTTCAAAAACAAAATAAATAAAATACTTTTTTTAAAAAAAGAAAAAAGTTCACCTGTACCAGAATACTTATTCAGTAAAATACAAAGATAACAAAGATCTATGGAACCACTGTACAGCCAATATATAGTTAAATAGCATTCTGTTTGCTCCCTTTCAAGGTAACAAACATTAAAAAACAAATCTTAAGATGGACAATTTGATTAATTTTTCAGGCATGAACTGGACAAGGAAATGTTGAGAGTCTTTGCTATAACATGTAACAAATAGTTCTGAGAAAAGCCACCTAAGTGTTCTGACTGGCCTTTATCTAAGCTTCTGAAATCACAAAGCTGTCAAACCCAGAGTAATACCTCTTGGGAGCTGGACTGGAACCAAAAATGCTTCAAATGACCCTAGTTTTCAGACAGTAGGAAGAAAAAGAAATAGGAGACTGGAACTATTTCAAATGCACTACTGTGCATAAGATACAGTTGGTAGCCTAGAAATCGCATGGGAATACCGTAGATGGCACCAGAGGAGGAACTCCAGGGATGGTGAAGCTGTGCTGGCCTTGGCCATCTCTCCTCTGTCTCTCCCACTTTCTAAAAAAAACCCAGAAAATAGAAAGCCTGGCCAGTGATGTCACTTAGTGGTACTATGCATATGCAAGGTACTGTGCATGTGAAAGCCCCTGAATTAAAACTCTGTCTCACTCACTCACTCACTCACTCACTCTCATACTGCATCTGGTTACTGACTGGTCTAGTCTCTACATCACAGTGAGTAGTGATTACTGGCTAAAATATTTACCACATTCATTTCCTGTATTCTCCTCCCTTCTATCTCCAAAAAGTGCCCAGGATGTACCATTCATCATAAAAACACACATGGGGGGTGGATAGAGCATGAGGTCCTGAATTCAAACCCAGTCCTGAATGTGCCAGAGTGATATTCCAGTCCACCCTTCATGTTAATAAGTAAATAAATTTATTGGGTTGTTGGACAAGTCGTGATGCATTTTTGCATAGAAAAATATGTCGTAACTTCTCTGACAACCCAATATTTATTTTTAACCAGAGCACTGCTAAGCTCTGGTTTATGATGGTGCTGGGGTTGAACCGAGGACTTCAGAGCCTCAGGCATGTAAATATTTTTACATAACCATTATGTTATTTCTGGTCCTAAATAATAATTTTATTTTTTTTACTTTTAGATACAGACAGAAATTGAGAGGGAAGGGGAGTGATGAAGAGAGTGAAGGGTCTTCTCTGCAAGTGGGGAGCAGGAGCTCAAACCTGAGTCCCAGCCCTTGATGAAATGTGCACTTAACTGAGTGTGCCGCTGTCCAGCAGAGACCAGGGACTTGAACCTGGGTCCTAATGTATTCTATCTAATGTGTGCACTTAGCCAGGTGCACTACCACCCGGCCCCCTCAATATTTTTTTTAATTGCCACCAGGGTTCAGTGCCAGCAATATGACTCCACTACTCCCAGGAGCCATTTTTCCCTATTTACTCCTCCCCTCCTATTTTATTTGACAAGACAGAGAAAAATTGAGAGGGGGGGGGAAATTGAGGGGACGGAGAGATAGAAAGATAAGACACCTATAGAGCTGCTTCACCACTCATGAAGCATACCCCCTGCAGGTGAGGAGCAGAGGGCTTGAACCCAGGTCCTCACGCATGGTGATATGTGCACTTAATCAGGTGGACTACCGCCTGGTCCCCTAAATAATATTTATAAGGTCATAAACAACAGCAACAAGAAAATCACATTGAAATTGTCATCTACCTCCCATGCCCCAACACTATTTAACTCCTACCCCCAAAATAGTGTCTCCCCAACTGGCCTTTCTCTTCCCCAGACAGATCCAACTACGAATTTTCCCTCATGCATGATCACTGTGGAAACACAGGCATTGTCAAAAACAGAATGAAAATTCAAAGTTAGCTGAAAACTACTCAATGAAACAGTTTCCCTGCAGGCAGAGAGCATATAGCATAATGGTTATAAAAACAGACTCTCATGCCTGAGGCTCCTAAGTCCCAGGTTCAATCCCCCAGCACCACCATAAGCCAGAGCTGAGCAGTGCTCTGGTATTTCTCTCTTGTGTGTGTCTCTCTCCCTGCATCTCTCTCAAAAAATAAAATTAAAAAAAAGAGACTCTCAAGCCTAAGGCTCCAAAGTCCCCAGTTTGATCCCTCACATCACCATAAACCAGAGCTGAGTGTAAAAAAAAAGTTTCCATATCATAATTTATTTCTCGCACTGTTTCATTATATGAAGTAGATATGGGTGTGGGAAGCTGGTATAATGGTTATGCAAGACTTTCATGCCTGAGGTTCCAATGTTTTAACATCATAAGCCAGAGCTGAGCAGGATTGTGGGGAAAAAAAAAAAAAAGTAAAATAGTAATAAGTAGCCAAAAAAATACTGACAGGAAATAGGCTCCCTACCATGCTTTGATATCTTAACATTGCCATGAGAAAAATTGTTCAAGGTTATAATTTTTAAATTGCATTCACAAAATGGTCATCTACCCTGCTAGGAAAAATACTATACTAGTCCTTAAGACAAATTTCCACTTATCTATAATTCACGTTTTGTACAAATAGCTGCCTGTTCTCTTAGGTGATACACCTTCAAATAGGTCACAATGTAAGCTTTGATAGTGATATCATCTCCACTTTTAACCTAGACAAAAATGCAGAAAGAAGAAACATCTAGAACAAGTAGATTCAAGTGAAATTAATCAGAAGAGGATTATGCTAAATTCCTGAAATACAGTTCCAGAGTTTAGGGAAAGGAGAAAGAACGAGTAAAAAGAAACACACTTTAAGAATAACATTTAGGTGCTCAACAATTTGTTTGGCTTTGTATGTTAACTCTCTTTTCAGTCACCAGGTTCCAGATGTCGTGAGGATGCCGGCCAGGCTTCCCTGGACTGAAGACCCCACCAATGTGTCCTGGAGCTCAGCTTCCCCAGAGACACACCCTACTAGGGAAAGAGAGAGGCAGACTGGGAGTATGGACCGACCAGTCAACGCCCATGTTCAGCGGGGAAGCAATTACAGAAGCCAGACCTTCTACCTTCTGCAACCCACAATGACCCTGGGTCCATGCTCCCAGAGGGATAGAGAATGGGAAAGCTATCAGGGGAGGGAGTGGGTTATGGAGATTGGGCGGTGGGAACTGTGTGGAATTGTACCCCTCCTACCCTATGGTTTTGTTAATTAATACTTTCTTAAATAAAAATAAAAAATAAAAATAAAAAGAATAACATTTAGGGTGGTCCAGGAGGTGGCACAGTGGATAAAGCATTGGACTCTCAAGCATGAGGTTCTGAGTTCAATCCCTGGGAGTCATGTATCAGAGTGATGTCTGGTTCTTTCTCTCTCTCCTATCTTTCTTATAAAAAAATAAATATAGGGGGAGTCGGGCTGTAGCGCAGCGGGTTAAGCGCAGGTGGCACAAAGCACAAGGACCAGCATAAGGATCCCGGTTCGAGCCCCGGCTCCCCACCTGCAGGGGAGTCGCTTCACAGGCGGTGAAGCAGGTCTGCAGGTGTCTATCTTTCTCTCCTCCTCTCTGTCTTCCCCTCCTCTCTCCATTTCTCTCTGTCCTATCCAACAATGACAACAACAATAATAACTACAACAATAAAAAAAAAAAAAAAAACAGCAAGGGCAACAAAAGGGAATAAATAAAATAAATATTTTAAAAAATAAATAAATATAGGGAGTTGGGTGGTAGCGCAGCAGGTTAAGTGCACATGGCACAAAGCGCAAGGACCAGCATGAGGATACCAGTTCCAGCCCCTGGCTCCCCAACTGCAGGCAGTGAAGCAGGTCTGCAGGTGTCTGTCTTTCTCTTCCCCTCTCTGTGTTCCCCTCCCCTCTCCATTTCTCTGTCAACAATGACATCAACAACAATAACTACAACAACAATAGAAACAAGGACAACAAAAAGGAAATAAATAAATAAATAAATATTAAAAATATATATTAAAAAATACCATTGGGGGGCTGGCATTGGCACAGCGAGTTCAGCACACATGGCACAAAGTGCAAGGACCATGATCATGGTTTGAGCCCCAGGCTCCCCACTTGGGGGGGGGTGTCACTTCAAAGTGAAGCAGGTCTGCAGGTGTCTATCTTTCTCTCCCCCTTCTCTGTCTTCCCCTCCTCTCTCAATTTCTCTATTCTATCCAATAAGGGCAACAAAAATGGGGGGAAATGGCCTCCAGGAGCAGTGAATTCATAGTACAGGCACCCAGCCCCAGAGATAATCCTGGAGGGAAAGAAAAAAAAATACAGTTAAAGGGATGGGGTAGGTAGCATAATGATTTTGCAAAGAGACTCTCATGCCCAAGGCCTAAAAGTTGAGGTTCAATCCACTGCACCACCATAAATCAGAGATTAACAATGGTCTGATATGGAAAGGAAAAAAAAATTAATGTAGGAAGGGGTGCAGCAGAAAAAGGGGTTGAATTCTGAAGCACCAAGTCCCAAATTCAATCCCTGACAGTATGTGTACCAGAGTAATGTCTAATTCTCTCTCTAATATCTGTCATAAATAAATAAAGGATGCAGTTAAAAAGCCATTGGCCTCCACCACACTGAAGGACTCAGCAAGCTGGTGCTGTGGTTGTCTTTCTGTATCTCTATCTCACTCCAGCCAGGTGGGGAAGATAGCATAATGGTTATACAAACAGATTCTCATGCATGAGGCTCCAAAGTCGCAGGTTCAATCCCCCACACCACCATATGCTAGAGTTGAGCAGTGCTCTGGTTTGTATCTCTCTAAAAAAATAAAATAAATATGGCGAAGGGTAGATAGCCTAATAGTTATGCAAACAGGCTCTCATGTCTGAAGCTCCAAAGTCCCAGGTTCAATCCCCTGCACCACCACAAGCCAGAGCTGAACAGTGCTCTGATTAAATAAATAAAGGGACTAGCTCAGCGGGTTAAGCGCACATGGCGCAAAGTCCAAAGACCAGCGAGCCGCCCCCCCTCCCCACCTGCAGGGGAGTCGCTTCACAGGCAGTGAAGCAGGAATGCAGGTCTTTCCCCCCCCATCACACCCCCCACCCCCGTCTCCCCTCTTCTCTCCATTTCTCTCTGTTCTAACAACGACATCAATAATAACTACAACAACAATAAAAAACAAGGGCAACAGAAGAGAAAATAAATATAAAAAAATAATAAAATAGTTTTTTTTTTAATTTAAGTCAGCCTGGAGCACTGAAACCCTAGAGACAATAGGGAAAGTAAAAGAAAAGAGAAAAAAAAAGGAGGAGGAGAAAGACAGACAAGTAAGCAACTGCTAAAGCGAGATTTCCCCCCTTGATATTACTTGTAAACCACAAGGGCTCAGGTTTAGAAACAGATTAACTGGAAGTGACAAATGGCAGTTCTCACAGCAAAGTTTTGATGACGACAGTGTGACTTCAGAGTGTACCGAAACATCCTCCCTAAATTCCAGTTAAAGTGGCAAAAAGCCTAATCTAATTCTTAATTCGGCCAAGGAAAGACACAAACACCTAACAGCTCTCCTGATATTCTCCTTAAAGTTGCATATGGGAAAAAAAGAAAAGTTACATAGAAAATGATGGGTTTTTTCAAATTGCATAACGATCTTCTTAAATCGCAGTAACAATCTCTTTTTTTTTAGAGTGTATTTAAAATCACGCTTACTGTCAAGTCATGTTCATGTTGTTTATTTTAGTGCCATGTTCCTCAAAGTCCAGCGCCCCCCAACATTCATGTGCACTTGCAAATGAATTATTGCTAACCCTACAAAACAAGTGAACATGTAGGGGCAATAAAAAATATACTACTAATAATAAAGTGGCTGAAACAGAATCAAGCTGCATTGCCACTGAAACTACCTCCAGGTAAGCGACATGATCACGGCAGACCTCACCCCCCCCACCCCAGGCGCAGCGCCCCAGCCTCCACGCCGGCTCACCTCTGCATCTCCTCCTCCTGGATCCGCTCCTCGTCCCACACGAAGACGCCGGCTAGAGCCGCCATGAGAGCCGGGGCCTGGCCGGGGCGGCCCCGCAGCCGGCGCCAGAGGCGGCCCAGCAGGACGCGGCGGGAGCTCTCGGAGTACAGGCGGCCGTAGAGCTGCGCGATCTGCTGCGCGCGCCGCACGCGCAGGCCCGTCACGAAGCGGCACTGATTGGCCAGCAGGCCCAGCAGGCCCCCGGTCCGCACCCCCGCGGCCCCCGCCGCCGCCGCCGCCGCCCCCGCCGCCGCGGCGCCCGCCAGCCAGGCGGTCAGGGGGCCTGGCGGCCTCCGCGGAAACATAGCGCTGCGGAGAGCGGCGAGCGCCTCGCCCGGACCCTGGAGTCCCCGCGCCCCGCGTGCGCCTGAAGGCGTGCGAGGCCTCCTTTGCAGGGCAGAAGGCCCAAAGGAAAGGGCAGGCGGCCTCCCCGAGACGTCCCTAATTGACCGGCCCCGAGCTCGTCTCAGTGCTCGGCCAGCTCTTCATCTCCGCCGCAGCAGCCGCTGAAAGAGTCCCCTTTTGAGGAGACAGCCCGTCGCGGGGGGCGGCGGGGGGCACTGGCGGGGGGGAGGAGTCCGCACCGCTGCAAGAGGCACTCTCGGCGCAGGTCGCGAGTCGGACGGGCCGGCGGCCGCTCAGCCCTAAAGCCCCCTCCCTCCTCCGCGTCTTCAAGCGGGCGCCGAAGTCCCGCCGTGCAGAGCTCGCGAGGGTCCAAGGAGCAGGCGAGGGGCAGCGGTTCCGCTTCTACCACATGCGCGGCCTGCCTGCAACCTACCTTCTCCCGGCACCTCGGCCCGGATTGGACGCGGGCCGGGTTCCTCTGGGCTGATTGGTAGCCGCAGCTGCCCGTCACCGCTCCTGCCCGCCCCCGTGCGCGGCGCCCCACCCCGACTAGCAAGGTAGGTGGCGCGACCGCGAGCGCTAGTCAAGGGCGCGGAGAAGAGTGACCGTCGGATCCCGTGGCCAGTGCCGCCATCTTCTCGCCGCGGCCCAGCGGAGGGGCGCGGCCAGGTGCTGTTTGAATCCTGTACGGTGCTTGGTGGCTCTGAGAGGCGGGGTACTGTCGCCCGATTCACTAATTTGAGTGGGACGGCGGCACCAGGTAGCCCCTGCCGGGCCAGGGCGTCTCAGGTTGGGGAGCTCCGGCCGTGAAGACTCTTAGTGGATGTGGACTCCACCCCGCCCTCCCGAGACTGGACCAGTGTGATGCCCTTCCGGCCCAAAACAGTTGCAGAAAGCTGTGTGGGCAAATGGCCAGGCTGGTGGAATATATTTTGAGTATGTAGTCAATCGGGCGGAACACCCCCCATACATGTACAAACACACACACACACACACACACACACACACACGAGTGAAAGTGCTGCCGTCTACATTCTGCGCACTCTGGCGTGAGCAGTGAGCCCGCGGCCGGCGGGGCCTCAGGTTCGCAGCTGAAGCTCTAACAGGCAAGGGATGGGGAAGGGAGGGGAGGGGAGGGGAGGGAAACAGGTAGGTAGCTCACTCGGGAGGATGCCTGCTTTGCCTTGCGCTTGAGCAGGTGGGACCAGGTGTCTTTCTTTCTCTTTCTCTTCCCCCACCCCTCCCCAAAGTCCACCCTGCTAGGACAAATAAAGCCGCAGAATGGGCTGGCTTGGAGTACATGGCCAGTGATCAAGGAGTTCCTCTCTCTCCACCCAAAGGTGACAAGAGTGGAAGGGGCGTGGTCCGGGAGGTGGCACAATGGGTAAAGCATTGGATTCTCGTCACGTGCGCTTAACCCGCGGCGCTGCCGCCCTACCGCCCTACCCCGGAAGCATTGGATTCTCAACCATGAGGTCTCGACTTCAGTCCCTGGCAGCACATGTACCAGAGTGATATCTGGTTCTATCTCTCCTCCTACCTTTCTCGTTAATAAATAAATAAAATCTCTTAAAAAAAAAAAAAGACTAGAAGGGGAATTAGGTTGCCTACTTTGCACCACTCCTGAAATGCATTATATTATTAAGTGTAATAGTATTAAAATTACTACTCAGTAACCAACCTCATTAAAAACAAAAAGAAACTTCTGGATGTCCAATAGGAAATGCTTGCACTAAATTGTCTCTTTAGATGGTGAAGTACCTGGTTAAGCTCCCATGCTACAATGCACGGCCCTGCAGTGGTGAAGCAGAGTTGCAGGTGTCTCTATCTCTACCTTCCCTCTTGATTTCTGACTGTCTCTATCCAATAGATAAAGATACTTTTTTAAAAAAATTAAAAGCAAATATACTTAAATAATTTTTAATTTAGTCTCTAATATTTTTTTTTGCCTTGAGGGTTATTGCTGATGCTCTGCCTGCCTTATGAATCCCACTGCTCCTGGAGGCTATTTTTTCCCTTTTTATTGCCCTTGTTGTTCATCTTTGTTGTTGTTGTTGTTGTTATTGTCGTTGTTGAATAGGACAGAGAGAAATCGAGAGAGGAGGAAAGATTAACACCTGCAGACCTACTTCACCGCCTGTGAAGCAAACTCCCACCCCCTGCAGGTGGGGAACCAGGGGCTCGAACCGGGATCCTTCCTCTGGTCCTTGCCCTTTGCGCCATGTGCGCTTAACCCACTGCGCTATTGCCTGACCACCCCCCTTTTTTTTCTTTTTTTTTTACACCAGTGTTAAACGCCTTGTTGACAAACAAGAAAACAAAATTGTAAGAGGTTTTCCTGGTATAAAAAAGGCTCGGGGGCATGTTCTGATGTATTAAGAAATGCATCACTTTTTTTTTTCTTGCCTCCAGGTTTATTATTGCTGGGGCTTGGTGCCTGCACTACAAATCCACTGCTCCTGGAGGGCATTTTTCCCATTTTGTTGCCCTTATTGTTACCCTTATTATTGTTGTTGATAGGACAAAGAGAAATCAAGAAAGGGGGAAGACGGGGAGAGAAAGACAGACACCTGCAGACCTGCTTCACCGTCCATGAAGTGACCCCTCTGCAGGTGGGGAGCAGGGGTTCCAACCAGGATTCTTATGCCAAACCTTGTACTTTGCGCCATGTGTGCTTAACCTGCTGCGCTACTGCCCAGCTCCCGTAACTCTTACTTTATGCAAATTTAGATAGTAAAGACATTGTTGGTAGGGGAGGTGGTACAGTGGGTAAAGCATTGAACTGTCCGACATGGTGTCCCCAGTTTGATCCCTGGCTGCGGGCTCACTCTGGGTCCCCCACCCCCCTGGCCAGTGGCTGCAAAGGGTCAGAGTGGCCCTCTGGGAGTCCTGTGGTAGCTCTGCTTGGCGAGGGCAAAGTGTGTAAAGAGACAAAATAGCCCCAGGAGAGCCTCAAGGGGTCATCTCGTTTATTGGGGGGAAAGGCAGGCAAATATACCCATTGATGGGGGGGAGGTTGAGGTAATTATTAACCCAAACACAGAGCAACATTATGCATAGTCACATTTTGACCTACAGACTATTTGATCACAAGTAAAGGGTTACCATACAAGGTTTGAGCACAAGCTTCACAATGTAAATTTTCCGGATAGATTGCTGGCACTTGGGGGGACGGGGGGGGGGGGAGGCAGCTGAGCAATCAGGATGTTTTGCTGGCGGTTTTCAAGTTAGCCATACACAGTAATTTATGGTCTTTGTTTTAAAAGGGAGGAAGGGTAGCATATGTAGAGAGGCACCCATGTCTGGGAGTCCAAGTCATAAATTCCAGAGGTCGGGAGGGACCTACCATATCTCAACCCATTTGGGAGAGGGTCTGGGGTCAGACTCTCATGGAAACAATGGCCTGGACTTCCTGGGCAGTGGGCCCAGCCCCCAACACCTAGCATCTCATGTACAGAACAATGCTCTGGTTCTCTTCCCCACCTCTTACTAATAATAAATACTTAAAGAGAAATTAAAGTTATACATAAAGAGAGAAAAACATAAGATCCTACTAAATGTCAAAATTTAGATTTGTTGGGGAACATGTACTGGAGTGGTTGCTTTGGCTAGTCTCATGTGAAATTCTTATATTCAATAAATAAAATAAATCTTGGGGGGAGTCTGCAGTAGCGCAGTGGGTTAAGCGCAGGTGGCACAAAGCATAAGGGCCAGCATAAGGATCCCGGTTCAAGCCCCCGGCTCCCCACCTACAGGGGAGTTACTTCACAAGTGGTGAAGAAGCAGGTCTGCAAGTGTCTTATCTTTCTCTGCCCCTCTGTCTTCCCCTCCCCTCTCCATTTCCCTCTGTCCTATCCAACAACAGCGACATCAATAACTACAACAAGGGAGTCCAGCAGTAGGGCAGCAGGTTAAGCGCACATGGTGCAAAGCGCAAGGACTAGCAGAAGGATCCTGGTTCTAGCCCCCGGCTCCCCACCTGTAGGGGAGTCGCTTCACAAGCGGTGAAGCAGGTCTGCAGGTGTCTGTCTTTCTCTCCCCTTCTCTGTCTTCCCCTCCTCTCTTCATTTCTCTGTCCTATCCAACAACGACGATATCAATAATAATAACTACAACAATAAAACAAGGGCAACAAAAGAAAATAAAATAATAATAATAACCAACAATAGGGGAGTCGGGCGGTAGCACAGCAGGATAAGCACATGTGGCGCAAAGCGCAAGGACTGGTTAGGATACCAGTTCAAGCCCCCAGCTCCCCATCTGTAGGGGAGTTGCTTCTCAGGCGGTGAAGCAGGTCTGCAGGTGTCTCTCTGTCTCTCTTTCTCTCTATCTCCCCCTTCTCTTTCAATTTCTCTCTGTCTCTATCCAATAACAAAAAAAATTCTTTAAAAAAACAATAAAACAAGGGCGACAAAAAGGAATAAATAAATATTTTTTAAAATTAAAAATATTGCTCAACAATTTGTTTGGCCTCGTATGTTAACTCTCTTTTCAATCACCAGGTTCCAGATGCCACCAGGTTGCTGGCCAGGCTTCCCTGGATTGAAGATCCCACCAATGTGTCCTGGAGCTCAGCTTCCCCAGAGACACACCCTACTAGGGAAAGAGAGAGGCAGACTGGGAGTATGGACCGACCAGTCAACGCCCATATTCAGCAGGGAAGCAATTACAGCAGCCAGACCTTCTACCTTCTGCAACCCACAATGACCCTGGGTCCATGCTCCCAGAGGGATAGAGAATGGGAAAGCTATCAGGGGAGGAGGTGGGATATGGAGATTGGGTGGTGGGAATTGTGTGGAGTTATACCCCTCCTACCTTATGGTTTTGTTAATCCTTTCTTAAATAAAATTTAAAAAATTAAAAATAAATAAATTTTGGGGCTGGGTGGTGGTGCACCTGGTTAAGGGCACATGATACAATGTGCAAGGACCTAGGTTTGAGCCCCTGATCCCCACCTGCAGGGAGAAAGCTTTGCAAGTGGTGAAGTAGTGCTGCAGGTATCTCTCTCCCTATCCTCCCCTCTCTTGATTTCTGGTTGTCTCTGTCTAATAACTGAATAAAGATAAGTTTAAAAATTGTTTCAAAACTTAGTCTATAAAAATGAATTAAATAAAATTAAACTTTAAAAGAAAAAATAGATCTATCTAGACTGAATTTATGTGTCAGGGGATGTTATTAGTATTACTGAAGATTGGTATTGATGCTTATCTTCTCTTGATGGATATATAACAGAAAATATTTGTAATATATCTGCTTTACCAAGTACACTACCACCTGGTCCTGCAGAAAATATTATTTGACACTTTGTAGAAGCAAGCTTTTCTCAGTGATGTTAGAATTGCCAAGCAGGTGAAATGGGGGGAGAGAGGGAACTTTCCTTATGTCCCACATCCCTTGATTTAGAAAGAGCACTTCTGGGGCTGGGCAGTGGTGTACCCAGTGGACTGCATATGTTACCATGCTTAAGGACCGGGGTTCAAGCTCCCACTCCCCATCTGCAGAGGGGAAGCTTCACGAGCAGTGAAATAGGTCTACAGGTGTTGTCTCTCTTTTTCTCTCCCTCTATCTCCACTGCCCTCAGTTTCTCTCTAGCCTATCTAATAGAATAGAAAGAAAAGAGAAAGAGAAAAAAAGGCCTATGGAATTTCTGGGTTCATAGTGCTGGCACTGAGCCCCAGCAAAAGCCCTGGTGGCAATAAAAAAAATTAATTAAAATAAACTACTTTTGTGGGAAACAGTTTAGGATTCCACAAAACATAAAGAAATGGACGTACCATATGATCTGGCAATTCTTCTCCTGGGCATCTATCTACTGGAATTGCGTGGGGGGGGGGGGTTGTTTGTTTGTTTTATCAGAGTATTGCTGTGATCTGAAGGTGCTGAGGCTCGAACTCCTAGGCATCTATCTTGAAGAACACAAAATCATATCTGAAAAGATCTGTGCCCACCTATATTCATACAGTGCTATTTTATCATAGAGTTTGAAAACAACCCAAGTGTCCAACAACAGATGAGTGACTAAGGAAGTTGTAGTTTACATACACAATGAAAGACTACTCAACTATAAGAACCAGTGAAATTTCTGACTTATTTCACTTACCATGAATTTTTCAAGGTCCATCCAAGATCAGCTGGAAATGGTGAAGTCATCATTTTTTATAGCTGAGTAGTATTCCATTGTGTATACAGACCACAACTTGTTCAGCCCACTCATCTATTGTTGGACACCTGGGTTGCTTCCAGGTTTTGGCTATTACAAATTATGCTGCCAAGAACATATGTGTACACAGATCTTTTTGGATGGATATGTTGGGTTCCTTAGGATATATCCACAGGAGAGGAATTGCAGGATCATTGGGTAGGTCCATTTCTAGCCTTCTGAGAGTTCTCCAGACTGTTCTCCACAGAGGGTGGACCAATTGACATTCCCACCAGCAGTGCAGGAGGGTTCCTTTGACCCCACACCCTCTCCAGCATTTGCTGCTGCTACCTTTTCTGATGTATGACATTCTCACAGGAGTGAAGTGGTATCTCGTTGTCTTTATTTGCATTTCTCTGACAATCAGAGACTTGGAGCATTTTTTCATGTGTTTCTTGGCCTTTTGGATCTCTTCTGTGCTGAATATTCTGTCCATGTCCTCTCCCTATTTTTGGATGGGGTTATTTGTTTTCTTGTGGTTGAGTTTGGCAAGCTCTTTATATATATATTGGTTATTAAACTCTTGTCTGATATATGGCATGTAAAGATCTTCTCCCATTCTGTGAGGGGTCTCTTGGTTTGGGTAGTGGTTTCATTTGCTGTGCAGAAGCTTTTTAATTTGATGTAGCCCCATAGGTTTATGCTTGCCTTAGTCTTCTTTGTAATTGGATTCATTTCATTGAAGATGTCTTTAAAATGTATGCAGAAAAGAGTTCTGCCAATATTTTCCTCTAAGTATCTGATAGTTTGTGGTCTAACATCCAAGTCCTTGATCCACATGGAATTTACTTTTGTATTTGGTGAAACATAGTGGTTCAGTTTTATTCTTCTGCATGTTTCAACCCAATTTTTCCAACACCATTTGTTGAAGAGACTCTGCTTTCCCCATTTAATAGTCAAGTAACCTTTATCAAAGATTAGATGTCCATAGGTGTGGGGGCTCAAAAGATTTTTTAATAAGGGCACTGGACAGTGGTTTAGTGGTAGAACACATTGCCTAATATGTCTGGAAAAACAAAACTAAATCCACCACCCTTAACAGAGCTTCTCTCTGGCCTGTGAAGACACAGTTGAGTACCAATATGGAGCTGTAACCAAGAAAAGCAACTTGGAAACGAAGGGAGGAGCACCATCTTCTAGGTCTATGAACAGCCATTAGACTGCTCTGGTGAAGAATAGGTCCAGAAGTCGAAGGATAGAAGAGGGGCATCTTCACTTACCACCAAAGTCAGTATTGCCATTGTAATATTTCTGTCAATGGGCTGTGGAGATAGCATAATGGTTATACAAAGGGACTTTCTTGCTTGAGGCTCCAAGTCATAGGTTCAGTCTCCCAAACCAGCAAAAATCAGAGCTGAGCAATGCTCTGGTAAAACAAAAAAACAGAAAAGCCCTACTTTATTTTTTTAACAGAGAACTGCTCGGCTCTGGCTTGTGGTGTGGGGGATTGAACCTAGGACTTGACAGAACCTCAGGCTTGAGAATCTGTTTGCATAACCATTATGCTATCTACCCCCACCCCAGAAAAGCCCTACTTTAAAGATATTTCTGTCACCACATCTCTGCCCTTTTGGACTTTTGAGGTACCAGTTTCCAATTGAGGGGATACACAAAAGTTCTACTTAATTATTATTTTTTAAAATTTTATTTATTGGATAGAGAGAAATCGAGAGCAAAGGGGGGGATAGAGAGGGTGAGAGACACCTGCAGCACTGCTTCACCACTTGTGAAGCTTTCCCCCTGCAGGGGGTACCGGGGACTCGAACCTGGGTCCTTGCGCGTTGTAACATGTGTGCCCAACCAGGTGCACTATCACCTGGCCCCTTACTATTTTTTTTTTTAATAAATGGGTTTTGTTGTTGTTGTTGTTTTGTTTTTACCAGAGCATTGCTCATCTCTGGCTTATGGTGGTGCAGAGGATTGAACCTGAGACTTTGGAGCCTCAGGCATGGGAGTCTCTGCATTTAATTTATAACTGCCACCAGACCCTTTGAGCTACTGGTGCCAAGGCACCAGCAGGCAGGAGACATCATCCTGGCTGCAGTAATTGATCTTGAATGTCAGGAAGAACCAGGACTGCAGTTACACAACAAGAGCAAAGAAGAAGAAAAAGTGTTTGGCATCCAGATGATCCAGCTGGGTGTCTATTCATACTCCCTTCCTCAGCTTAGATGGCAAATAAACAGAAGCAGCAGACCATGCATGGCCTGAACATGGTATGGTGAGCAGGGGCTTAATGGAGATGCTGACTGAAGATGAAGAGAATTCAAAATTGGTTGCAGGGAGTCGGGCGGTGGTGCAATGGTTAAGTGCATATAGTACTAAGCCAAGGACATGCACAAGGATTGAGGTTCGAGCCCCCAGCTCCCCACCTGCTTCATGGACAGTAAAGCAGGTATGCAGGTGTCTGTCTTTCTCTCTCCCTCCCCTCTCAATTTCTCTGTCCTAGCCAATAAAATGAAAAAAAAAAAAAAAAGGCTAACAGGAGCAGTGGATTTGTAGTGCTGGCACTGAGCCCTAGCAATAACCTTGGAGGCAAATATATGTTGGTATGCTTCTAGTTCTGCTTCTGGGATCCCTTCTGTTACACTGCTTAATGTTGTGGTCTGTTTACATGGTCATTCTGTTACATTGGTTTGGTCTAACTCCCCCTGCCTCAGGGAGATTTTGGTTTAGTCCTTGCCTTTTTGCGCTTCTTGCTTCTCCCCGCCCCCTATCCTATCCTACTTCCTTGGTTCTGGACTCTTCTGCTGGAGGGGAGAAAAGAGGACAGATTTGTGTGATGATTAGATTAGTTTTTTGAACCCTTCGCTCCTGAATAAAGAAATACTGATTTTCCGCTCAGCCATGTGTCCCAAGTTGTCTGTCTCCCACCGTGAAGCTAGCCGGCCCTACTGGCGCCCTGAACTCTGACTGACATGGCGCCCAACCAACGTGGGACCTAACCTGCGCATCCCCCAGATAAGTGAAGACGTTTGGCTACCTATCCACTATGGGCTGCTTTTCTACTTATGAAGAGGTTTCCAAAGGCCTCTGCCCTTTCTTCATGACACAGTTTCTCTGTTTCTGGAACATTTCGCTCTGGGCCGCACTCTGGTTTCTGCCCGCCGGCCGCCCGCCCGCAGGAGCTGCTCGCCACGGCGGGGCACAGGGCGTTTGGCGCAGGCTCCCTCCGCTGCTCCGCTGCTGGGAGCTGGGTGACAGGCGTGGTGGGCACAGCTGCAGCCCATCCTGGCCCCCACCCATGATTCTCATGCCTGAGGCTCTAGCAGTGGTTCTTTGCCTTACCACATTTTATTGCGCTTAAATTGGTTAAGCAGCCTTAAAATGAAACAAGAAATACCTTCCAAATTTATAAAGATACTTAAACCAATTATAATCATTGAGTTATCAATTGTGGTAAACTTCTAACCTGCTACAAGTTTTGTTTCATAAGTAAGTGAATTGCAGCTGTCAAGTTCTCTACAGAAGAGTAGAATTCCAGCAGCTGACCTTCCTCATACAACGTTTCATCCCCTGGCATTCTTCCATGGACATCTGCTTTGAACTGGCACTTCTATCGGACTTACTGGTACACAACTCTACAGAAGCTTCCCTTTATGCTACTGGGTTTCTCAAAGACTGACTGCAGCCAGCTGCTTTGGGACTCTATAGGCAATACCCTCCCTCCTTCTAGGTAATGCCCACAGAGGTAGGAAACGCCCCAGAGGCAAGAGAAGCCCACAGAGGCAGGAGATGTTCTTTAGCTGATAAAGCCTTGCCCACAGAGGCAAGAAACGCCTCCCTCAGGCTTTCCCTTGGCATCACACTGGTTCTTGTTGCTCGCTTATTTGTTCCTCCATGTTTGTGCCAGTTTCTTTTTTGAAAATGCCTGTACGATATAGGTTTCTGTTCACCCCACACTCCTGACACTATGGTCAATTAGTTAAAAAGAAAAGGGGGAATTGTTGGTATGCTTCTAGTTCTGCTTCTGGGATCCCTTCTGTTACATTGCTTGATGTTGTGGTCTATTTACATGGTCATTCTGTTACATTGGTTTGGTCTCACTCCCCCTGCCTCAGGGAGATTTTGGTTTAGTCCTTGCCTTTTTGCGCTTCTTGCTTCTCCCTGCCCCCTATCCTATCCTACTTCCTTGGTTCCGGACTCTTGGGCTGGAGGGGAGAGAAGAGGACAGATTTGTGTGATGATTAGATTAGATTAGTTTTTTGAACCCTTCGCTCCTGAATAAAGAAATACTGCTTCTCTGCTTAGCCATGTGTCCCTAGTTGTCTGTCTCCCACCGTGAAGCTAGCCAGGCCTACTGGCGCCCTGAACACTGACAACAAATGTATATATAAGATAAAATAATAAAAATAAATGATTGGAGAGGATATATATGATAAATATCATTTGAGGCGCCAGGCAGTGGCACACCTAGCTAAGCACATACATTACAATGCTCAAGGACCCAGGCTCAAGCTTCTACCCATCTGCAGGGGGAAAGTTTCACAAGTGGTGAAACAATGTTACAGTTGTCTCTCTCTTCCCCTCTTTACACTCCTCTCTCAATTTCTCTGTTTCTATTCAATAAAATTAAATATTTATTTATTTGCCTCCAGGCTCAGAGCCAGCACTACAAATCCACTGCTCCTGGAGTCCATTTTTCCATTTTACTGGATAGGGGAGAGAGAAATTGAGGAGGGAGGGAGGGAGTAGAAAAGGAAAGAGCCAGATAGACACCTGCAGACCTGCTTCACTGATTGTGAGGCTTCCTTCCCTCTGCAGGTGGGGAGCAGGGGCTTGAACCTGGATCTTTGTGCTAAATATTTTGAAAAAGAGTTCTGGGAGTCAGGCTGTAGCGCAGTGGGTTAAGCGCATATGGCACAAAGTACAAGGACCGGCGTAAGGATCCCGGTTCGAGCCCCTGGCTCCACACCTGCAGGGGAGTCTCTTCACAGGCGATGAAGCAGGTCTGTAGGTGTCTATCTTTCTCTCCCCCTCTCTGTCTTCCCCTCCTCTCTCCATTTCTCTCTGTCCTATCCAACAACGATGACAATAATAACTACAACAATACAACAACAAGGGCAACAAAATGGAATAAATAGATATATAAAAAAGAAAATATTTTTTTAAAAGTTCTGGGTGAAGAGATCCAAAAGGCCGAGAAACACATGAAAAAATGCTCCAAGTCTCTGATTGTCAGAGAAATGCAAATAAAGACAACAATGAGATATCACTTCACTCCTGTGAGAATGTCATACATCAGAAAAGGTAACAGCAGCAAATGCTGGAGAGGATGTGGGGTCAAAGGAACCCTCCTACACTGCTGGTGGGAATGTCAATTGGTCCAACCTCTATGGAGAACAGTCTGGAGAACTCTCAGAAGGCTAGAAATGGACCTACCCTATGATCCTGCAATTCCTCTCCTGGGGATATATTCTAAGGAACTCAACACATCCATCCAAAAAGATCTGTGTACACATATGTTCTTGGCAGCACAATTTGTAATAGCCAAAACCTGGAAGCAACCCAGGTGTCCAACAACAGATGAGTGGCTGAGCAAGTTGTGGTATATATACACAATGGAATACTACTCAGCTGTAAAAAATGGTGACTTCACCGTTTTCAGCCGATCTTGGATGGACCTTGAAAAAATCATGTTGAGTGAAATAAGTCAGAAACAGAAGGATGAATATGGGATGATCTCACTCTCAGGCAGAAGTTGAAAAACAAGATCAGAAAAGAAAACACAAGTAGAACCTGAACTGGAATTGGCATATTGCACCCAAGTAAAAGACTCTGGGGTGGGTGGGTGGGGAGAATACAGGTCCATGAAGGATGATAAATGACATAGTGGGGGTTGTATTGTTAAATGGGGAATGTTATGCATGTACAAACTATTGTATTTACTGTTGAATGTAAAACATTAATTCCCCAATAAAGAAATAATTTAAATTAAAAAAAAGTTCTGGGTGAGAGCAGGGGTAGATAACATAATGGTTATGCAAAGACTCTCATGCCTAAGGCTCCAAAGTCCCAGGTTCAATCCCCTGCACCACCATAAGCCAGAGCTGAGCAGTGCTCTGTTATGAGAGAGAGAGAGAGAGAGAGAGAGAGAGGGAGTTAGTTCTGGATGATATAAGAAGTGGTGGGAGGTCGGGCGGTAGTAGCGTGTTAAGCACAACATGGTACAAAGCAGGAACCAACTTAAGGATCCCTGTTCCAGCCCCAGTTCCCCACCTGCAGGGGGGTTGCCTCACAGGTGGTGAAGCAGATCTGCAGGTGTCTATCTTTCTCTCCCCCTCACTGGCGTCCCCTCCTCTCCATTTCTTTCTGTCCTATCCAACAACAACATCAATGACAACAACAATAACAACAACAAAGGCAACAAAATGGGGAAAAAATGGCCTCAGGAGCAGTGGATTCATAGTACAGGCACTGACAGTGGATTCATAGTACAGGCACTGAGCCCCAGCAATAACCCTAGAGGCAAAAAAAGAAAGAAAAAGAAATGGCGGACACCATGATACAACACCCAGGTCCACCTCCGTAACTGAAGGGCTTCTGTCTCCAGCTGCTGGGAATATTGCTGACTAACAGATTTCTTAAGGAATTTTTCTCAGTTCCTACCCAAGATCACATCATATTCTTTTTTTAAAAAGATTTCATTTATTTATTAATGAGAAAGATAGGAGGAGAGAGAGAAAGAGCCAGACATCACTCTGGTACATATGCTGCTGGAGACTGAACTCAGGACTTCATGCCTGATTGTCTAGTTCATAGCCACTGTGCCACCTCCTGGACCACAGTCACATCATGTTCTTTGGGGTCTTCAGGTATCCAATGACTAGCTGAAACTGGGATATTAAAGGCTTGGTCTCCTACTGTTGCACCACCACTCAGCCCCACAGACAGTTCTAAATGGTCAAGCTCATATGTGTTACAATGTGCAAGGACTTGGATTCAAGCCCTTGCTTCCCACCTGCAGGGGCAGTTTCTCAGGACAATTCAAACAGCTATCACATCTTCAGAACTCTATAAAATCATTTGAGGTCTTTGTTGAGACTGCTTTGCATCTCAACTGATCCTTCTGACCAAGGCTGTTTCCCTTTCCTTCTTAAGTGTTAATCTCTCTCTCCCCCTACTCCTCTCTCTCTCTTTCATGAAAACATTTTCATCATGTGAGTCGGGCGGTAGTGCAGCGGGTTAAGCGCAGGTGGCGCAAAGCACAAGGACCGGCTTAAGGGTCCTGGTTTGAACCCCTGGCTCCCCACCTGCAGGGGAGTCACTTCACAAGTGGTGAAGCAGGTTTGCAGGTGTCTATCTTTCTCTCCCCCTCTATCTTCCCCTCCACTCACCATCTCTCTCTGTCCTATCCAACCATGACATCAATAATAACTAAATCAATAAAACAAGGACAACAAAAGGGAATAAATAAATATTTAAAAAAGAGTAACTTTAAAAAGAAAGAAAGAGAAAACGGGAGTCAGGTGGTAGTGCAGCAGGCTAAGCTCAGGTGGCACAAAGCGCAAGGACCGGCATGAGGATCCCAGTTCAAGCACCCAACTCCCCACCTACAGGGGAGTCGCTTCACAGGTGGTGAAGCGGGTCTGCAGGTGTCTTTCTCTCCCCCTCTCTGTCTCCTCTCTCCATTTCTCTCTGTCCTATCCAACAACAACAACATCAGTAACAACAACTACAACAATAAAACAAATGCAACAAAAAGGGAATAAATAAATACATATTTTTTTTTAAAAAGGGACCAGGTGGTAGTGCTCTAAGTTGAGCAAATGTTACTATGCTCAAGGATGCAAGTTTAAGCACTCACAAGCCGTGGAGCAGTGCTACAGGTGTCTCTCTTTGCCTCTCCCTCTCTCTCTCTCCTTTCAATCTCAGTTTCTTGCTGTTTCTATCTAATAAATGAATAAAGAAAATATTTGGTGCTAGGTGGTACTGCACTTGGTTAAGCACACACATTACAGTGCTCAAAGACCCAGGTTCAAACCCCTGGTCCCCATGTGCAAGGGGAAAGCTTCACAAGTGGTAAAGCAGGGCTGCAGATGTCTGCCTACCTCTTTTCCTAGTATTCTCCTTTTTTTTTTTTTTGCCTCCAGGGTTATTGCTGGGGCTCAGTGCCAGTTCTACAAATCCACTGCTCCTGGAGGACATTTATCCCCCATTTTTATTGCCTTTGTTGCTCTTGTTGTTGTTATTATTGATGTTGTTGTTGCTGAATAGGGCAGAGAGAAATGGAGAGAGGAGGGGAAGACAGAGAGGGGGAGAGAAAGATAGACACCTGCAGACCTGCTTCACTGCCTGTGAAAATGACCCCCCTGCAAGTGGGGAGCCGGGGGCTCTAACCGAGATCCTTATGCTTCGTGCGTTATGCGCTTAACCTGCTGTGCTACCGATCAATCCCCACCAATCTCTTTCCCTCTCAGCTTTCTCCTTCCCTCTCAATTTCTTTCAGTCTCTATCCAATAATACATATAAATATATATATGAAAGAGAAAAGGTGGTCTGGGAGGTGGCACAGTAGATAAAGCAGCAGACTGTCAAGCATGAGGTCCTGAGTTCAATCCCCAGCAGCACATGTACCAGAGTGATGTCTGGCTCTTTCTCCTATGTTTCTCAATAATAAATAAAATCTTAAAAAAAAAAAAAAAGAAAGAAAGAAAGAAAGAGAAAAGAATCTAAGAAAAAAATCTAAGGGAGGCCAGATGGTAGCACACTGGGTTAAGTTAAGTGCACATAGTACCAAGCACAGGGACCCTTAACAAGGATCCCAGTTCAAGGCCTCTACAGAGGGATGCTTTACAAGTGGTAGAGCAGGTTTATAGATGTCTTTCCCCTTCTCTATCTTCTCCTCTCTCAATTTCTTTGTCTTCTCCTACAAAAAAAAAAAAAGGGAAAAATGGCTTTCAGGGGCAGTGGATTAATAGTGCCAGCAATAGAGCCCCAATGATAAACCCTTGAAGCAAAAAAAAAAGTAAAAAAAAAAATCTGAGCGAAAAAAACAAACAGTAAGAGTCTGCCAGGAGCAATGGGATTTGCCTCTAGGGTTATAACCCCAATATAACCCTAGAGGCAAACAGAAAATTAGAAAAATATATTTTCTTCAAAGATATCTTTTATTTTAATATTTTTTTATTTGATAGAGAAATAAATTGAGAGGGGAGGGAGAGACACAGATGGAGAGAGACACTGCTTCACCACTTGAGAAGGTTCCTCCCACAGGTGGGGACCAGAGGCTTGAACTTGAGTCCTTGTGCATGGTAACATGTCTGCTCTACAAGTGCACCACCACATGGCCCCTCTTTTTATTATTTATTTATTTATTTATTTATTTTTTCCCTCCTCCAGGGTTATTGCTGGGCTCGGTGCCTGCACCATGAATCCACCGCTCCTGGAGGCCATTTTTTTCCCCCTTTTGTTGCCCTTGTTGTAGCTTCGTTGTGGTTATTATTATTGCCCTTGTTGACACAATTCGTTGTTGGATAGGACAGAGAGAAATGGAGAGAGGAGGGGAAGACAGAGAGGAGGAGAGAAAGATAGACACCTGCAGACCCGCTTCACCACCTGTGAAGCGACTCCCCTGCAGGTGGGGAGCCGGGGGCTCGAACCGTTTATTATTTATTTTTACCAGAGCACTGATCAGCTCTGGTTTATGGTGATGTGAGGGATTGAACCTGGGACTTTGGAGCTTCAGCCATGGGAGTTTCCTTGCATAACCATTATGCTATCTACCCCCGTCCTTTTTTTTTTTTTTTTTTAAAGATTTTATTTATGAATGAGGAAGTAGGAGGAGAGAGAGAAAGAACCAGATGCCACTCTGGTACATGTGCTGCTGGGAATTAAATTCAGGACTTCATGCTTGAGAGAGCCTAATGCTTTACCCACTGCGGCACCTCTCGGGCCACCTGTCTATTTTTTTTTTTTTTAAGATACAGAAAGACCCAGAAGGGGAGGTCAGGCGCTAGGTAGCACAGCCGGTTAAGTGCACATGGCGCAAAGAGTAAGGACCTGTATAAGGATCCCAGTTTGAGCCCCCAGCTCCCCACCTGCAGCGGGGTCACTTCACAAGTGGAGCAGGTCTGCAGGTAGGTGTCTCTTTCTCTCCCCCTCTGTCTTCCCCTCATCTCTCCATTTCTCTCTGTCCTATCCAACAGCAATAACAACAATAATAATATAATAATACCCATTGCAACGATAAAACAAGGGCAACAAAAGGGAAAAATAATAGCTTCCAGGAGCAATGGATTCATGGTGCTGGCACCGAGCCCCAGCAATAACCCTGGAGGCAAAAAAAAAAAAAAAAAGAGAGAAGAAGACCACAGCACCAAAGCTTCCTTCAATGCAGTAGGAGCTGGACTTGAACTTGGATCATTCATATGCCAAAGCAGTAAATGTACTATCCAAGTGAGTTATTTTGCTGACCTAAGTTAATCTAAAAAAAAAAAAAAACAAACTTTAGGGAGCCGGGCGGTAGTGCAATGGGTTAAGCCCACATGGCACAAAGCGCAAGGACCAGCGTAAGGATTCCGGTTAGAGCGCCCAGCTCACCTGCAGGGGAGTCACTTCACAAGCTGTGAATCAGGTCTGCAGGTGTCTATCTTTCTCTCCCCCTCTCTGTCTTTCCCTCCTCTCTCCATTTCTCTGTCCTATCTAACAACAACATCAATAACAACAACAATAACTACAACAACAATAAAAAGAACAAGGACAACAAAGGGGAAAATAAATAAAATAAAATAAAATTAAAAAACTTAAAAAAAAAAACTTTAGTTGTTCAGAAGGTGGTGCAGTGGATAAAGCATCAGACTCTCAAGCATGAGGTCCTGAGTTCAATCCCCGGCAGCACATGTACCAGAGTGATGTCTGGTTCTTTCTCTCCTCTTATCTTTCTCATTAATAAATAAATAAAATCTTTTAAAAATAACTTTAGAAGGAGGGAGGAGGAAATAACCAGAGCACCACTCTGGCATGTGGTAATGCTGGTGATCAAACTCAAGACCTCATGCTTGAGGGTCTAGCACTTTATCCATGATACACCTCTGTGCTGCCAATTAGGGTTAATTTTTTTAAATTTATTTTTATTTCTTTATTTTTGCCACCAGGGTTATCGCTGGGGCTCGGTGCCTGCACTACAAATCCACTGCTCCTGAAAGCCATTTTTCCTATTTTGTTGCCCTTGTTATTGCCATTGCTGTTGTTGTTGGATAGGACAGAGAGAAATAGAGAGAGGAGGGGAAGACAAAGATAGACACCTGCAGACCTGCTTCACTGCTTGCAAAGTGACCCCCTTTGCAGTGGGGAGCTGGGGGCTCAAACCAGAATCTTTACGCTGGTCCTTGCACTTTGTGCTATGTGTGCTTAACCCGCTGCACTACCACCCAGATCTCTAGGGTTAATTTTTTTTTTAAAGATTTTATTTATTTATTAATGAGAAAGACAGGAGGAGAGAGAAAGAACTGACACATGTGCTTCCGGGGATCAAACTCAGGACCTCATACTTGAGAGTCCAAAGCTTTATCACTGCGCCACCTACTGGACCACTCTAGGGTTAATTTTGATACCTATGATTGGGTGTCTTTTCCTCAAGAACTTGGAAAACAAGTTATTTGAATCTACTGCATTTCTTTAGCTCTATTTGTTTGCCCAAAAGGCAGCAATAAATTTCTTTCCCTCTCTTCAAACTGTGAATGTAATCCAAAATTCAATTCATCTTTATTTAGAACGGAGTGCCTTTACAGTAGTTATCCTCTTATTAGTTTATGGAGTCTTTTTATAGCCAACAATCTCCTCCAAATATAGAACCTAAAAATAACTCCTGAAAGCAGTTATTTTTGTCATCAAGGATAGAGCTGTATATGGACAAATTGCAAAGTTAAAGACACCCCAAGTCAACTCTTCTTATGAATCCTATCAGAATTCCTGGTGACAATCACCATCCGACAGCTTCTAACACCACATCACAGGAGCAAGGTTTCTTTGCCGCATGTAGGCAAGCACCACGCTGTTGCTCAACATGGCACTGGCGGGCCTGGAACCCAGAGGCTGAAGTGGAGCATATGATTTGTACTGCTTCCTTCCCTGTGATCTGTACTTGTCTGGTTCAGCATGGTTAATATAGCTTCAGCATGACCCAATTCACCAAAGGGAAGCCAACGGCTGGGGCTATTGCACCTGGAAATAGATCTGTTCATTATAGTGTGGCAGGTGCAGAGGAACTAATCCAGTTTTGGCAGGGTGTCTTAGTACAAGAGATGGATAGGGGGCAGGCGGTGGCACACTGGATTAAGCACATCTAATATGAAGCATTAAGGGCCCATGCAAGGACCCCAACTTCAAGCCCCTGGCTCCCCACCTGCAGGAGGGTGGCTTCACAAGTTGTGAAGCAGGAGCAAGGTTTCTCTGCCGCATGCAGGCAAAGCACAGTGCTGTTGCTCACCAGGACACTGGCGGGCTTGGGACCCAGAGGCTGAAGTGGAGCATATGATTTGTACTGCTTCCTTCCCTGTGGTGCTTGTCTGGTTCCCTAAAATAGAAATTAATAAAATGGTATAATTTCTTCAAATTAGATCAACAAATTTAAAGTTGCTTTTTCCAACACTTTTTACTCTAAATCAATACCTACTCAACATTATTTCATTAGCACAGTAATGGATGCTTAGTATGCAGCCTATTTATATGTATATTCAGTTCCCTCCCCACTTGATTTTTTTCTTTTCTTTCTTTCATCTTTTCCTTTTTTAAATTTCTTTACTGGGGAATTAATGTTTTACATTCAACAGTAAGTACAATAGTTTGTACATGCATAACGTTTCCCAGTTTTCCATATAACAATAAAACCCCCACTAGGTCTTCTGTCATTCTTCTTGGATCTGTATTCTACCCACTCACCCACCCCAGAGTCTTTTACTTTGGTGCAATACGCCATCTTCTTTTTCTTTAGTTTAAGTTGATTCAAATCTTTATGGGATCAATCACCTTTTAAAAAAAATATTTGTTGGGAGTCGGGCGGTAGTGCAGCGGGCTAAGCGCAGGTGGTGCAAAGCACAAGGACCGGCATAAGGATCCCTGTTCGAACCCTGGCTCCCCACCTGCAGGGGAGTCGCTTCACAGGCGGTGAAGCAGGTCTGCAGGTGTCTGTCTTTCTCTCCTCCTCTGTCTTCCCCTCCTCTCTCCATTTCTCTCTGTCCTATCCAACAATGACAACAACAATAATAACTACAACAATAAAAAACAACAAGGGCAACAAAAGGGAATAAATAAAATAAATATTTAAAATATATATATATTTGTTTATTCCTTTTTGTTGCCCTTGTTGTTTTATTGCTGTAGTAATTATTGTTGTTGTTATTGATGTTGTCATTGTTGGATAGGACAGAGAGAAATGGAGAGAAGAGGGGAAGATAGAGGGGGGAGAGAAAGACAGACACCTGCAGACCTGCTCCACCGCCTGTGAAGCGACTCCCCTGCAGGTGGGGAGCCGGGGGCTCGAACCGGGATCCTTACGCCGGTCCTTGCGCTTTGCGCCACATGCGCTTAACCCACTGCGCCACCGCCCGACCCCCCTACAGCAAACAGTCTTACTGCTCTTGCTGAGGGACACTCTACCCCTCCAAGTCTAGGGGCCAGGAAAGGTTTTCTCTAGTCTAGTGCCGTAACTAGGTGAGTTAGTCAGCCTTTATTATTTATTTACATATATATAATTTAATATTTTGCCTCCAGGGTTATCACTGGGGTTCAGTGCCTGCACTACGAATTTACTGCTCCTGAAGGCCATTTTTCCCATTTTGTTGCTATTGTTGTTGTTGTTATTGATGCCATTGATGTTGTTGCATAGGACAGAGAGAAATTGAGAGAGGAGGGGAGACAGAGATGGGGAGAGAAAGATAAGACACCTGCAGACCTGCTTCACCGCTTGTGTAGCAACCCCCCTGCACATGGGGAGCCAGGGGCTCCAACCTGGTTCCTTACGCTGGTCCTTTCGCTTCGCTCCATGTATGCTTAACCTGTGTCCGACCCCCAATTTAATATATGTATATACTTTTACCAAATACACGGCCCAGCTCTGGTTTCTGGGGTGCTGGGGATTGAACCTGGGACTTATAGTGCCTCAGGCATGAAAGTCCTCTTGCATAACCATTTCTACTGTTTCCCCTGCCTCCCCAGGCTACTTTACCTTAATCTTCCCAATCACCACACTGGAACAGCATGGATGACAGACACTGGGTGTGTGTGTGTGTGTGTGTGTGTGTGTGTGTGTGTGTGTGTGTGTAATGAAACAGTGCTGTGGTGTCTTCTCTTTCTACTTCTGTCTTTCAAAAGGAAGAATATGGATTGGGAAGGCCACTCAGCAGTGGCATCTTGAATGTGCAAGACCCTGGGATCATTAAAAAAAAAAAACAAAAACATGGGGCTGCGCAGCGCAGCAGGTTAAGCACACATGGCACCAAGCACAAGGTTCAGTTTAAGAATCCCGGTTCAAGGGAGTCGGGCGGTAGCACAGTGGGTTAAGCGCAGGTGGCACAAAGCGCAAGGACCTGCATAATGATCCTGGTTCGAGCCCCCCGGATCCCCACCTAGAGGGTGAAATTCAGGTGTCTTTCTCTCCCCCTCTGTCATCCCCTCCTCTCTCCATTTCTCTCTGTCCTATACAACGACGACATCAGTAACTACAACAATAAAAAAACAAAAAAATGAATAAATAAATATTAAAAAAATAATCCGGGTTCGAGTCCCCAACTCCCCACCTACAAAGGTCGCTTCACAAGCGGTGAAGCAGGTTTGTAGGTGTCTGTCTTTCTCCCCTCCTCCCTGTCTTCTCTTCCTCTCTCGATTTCTCTGTCTTATCCAACAACAAGAGCTATAACAATAATAACCACAACAAGGGCAACAAAATGGGAAAAATAGCCTCCAAGAGCAGTGGATTCATAGTGCTGGTACTGAGCCCCAGTGATAACCCTGGAGGCAGAAAAAAAAAAAAAAAGAAAAAAAAAGAAACTTACCTAGGCCCAGGTCTCTTCCATCTTTTTTTTCTGGGGCTTTACACCTGAATAACTACACTACTTCCAGCGGACTTGATTTTTGTGGCACAGAAAGTGAAAGACAAAGAGAGAACAGGAGAGGAGAGAAACTACAGCACTGTTCTACTGCTTGTGAGGCTTCACTTTAAATATATATATATTTTAATTAATTAATTAATTGATTAGTTTATTTTTGTTTTTTGTCTCCAAAGTTATTGCTGGGTCTCTCTGCCTGCACCATGAATCCACAGCTCCTGGCAGCTATTTTCCCCCTTTGGTTGCCCTTAATTCTTTTTTTTTTTTTTTTCATATAGAACATATGCTTTCCTTTTTTTTTTAGATTTTTTTAAAAAACATTTTTAAAATTTATTTATTCCCTTTCGTTGCCTTTGTTGTTTTATTATTGTTGTTATTGATGTCATCATTGTTGGATAGGACAGAGAGAGATGGAGAGAGGAGGGGAAGACAGAGAGGGGGAGAAAAAGACACCTGCAGACCTGCTATACTGCTTGTGAAGTGACTCCTTTCCAGGTGGGCAGCCGGGGGCTGGAACCAGGATCCTTATGCCAGTACTTGTGCTTCGGGCCATGTGCGCTTAACCCGCTGCGCCACCGCCTGACTCCGTCATTGTTTTATCGTTGTTGTGGTTATTGTTGTTACTGATGTCACTGTTGGATAGGACAGAAAGAAATGGAGAGAGGAGGGGAGACAGAGAAGGGGAAAGATAGACACCTGCAGACCTGCTTCACCCCATGTGAAGTGACCACTCTGTAGGTGGGGAGCTAGGGGCATGAACCAGGATCCTTACACTGGTTCCTTACCTTGCGCTTTGCGCCACCTGTGCTTAACCCGCTGTGCTACCACCCGACCCCTATATATATACTTATTTATTTCCTTTTTTTTAAAGAAAATTTTATTTATTTTCCCTTTTGTTGCCCTTGTTTTTTTATTGTTGTTGTTATTGATGTCGTCGTTGTTGGATAGGACAGAGAGAAATGGAGAGGAGGGGAAGACAGAGAGGGGGAGAGAAAGAAAGACACCTGCAGACCTGCTTTACCGCCTGTGAAGCAACCCCCCTGCAGGTGGAGAGGGGGCTCCAACCGACATCTTTATGCCTGTCCTTGCGCTTCAGGCCACCTGCGCTCAACCCAACGCGCTACTGCCCAACTCCCATTTATTCCCTTTTGTTGCCCTTGTTGTTTTATTGTTGTAGTTATTGTTGTTGTTGTCGTCGTTGGATAGGCCAGACAGAAATGGAGAGAAGAGGGGAAGACAAAGGGGAAGAGAAAGACACCTGCAGACCTGCTTCACCACTTGTGAAGCGACTCCTCTGCAGCTGGGGAACCGGGCGAACTGGGATCCTTATACGGGTCCTTGCGCTTTGTGCCACCTGTGCTTAACCCACTTTGCTAAACTCCCTTAACATATTTATAAAAAACTTTTTTGGGAGTCGGGCTGTAGCGCAGCGGGTTAAGCACAGGTGGCGCAAAGCACAAGGACCGGCATAAGGATCCCAGTTCGAACCCCGGCTCCCCACCTGCAGGCGAGTCGCTTCACAGGCGGTGAAGCAGGTCTGCAGGTGTCTATCTTTCTCTCCTCCTCTCTGTCTTCCCCTCCTCTCTCCATTTCTCTCTGTCCTATCCAACAACGACGACAACAACAATAATAACTACAACAATAAAACAACAAGGGCAACAAAAGGGAATAAATAAATATTTAAAAATAAATAAATATTTAAAAAAAAAAAACTTTTTTTGCTACCACCCAACTCCCTTAACATATTTTTTTCTTTATTGGGGGATTAATGTTTTACATTTGACAGTAAATACAATAGTTTGTATATGCATAACATTTCTCAGTTTTCCACATAATACAACCCCCACTAGGTCCTCTGTCATCCTTTTTGGACCTGTACTCTCCCCCCTACCCACCCCAGAGTCTTTTACTTTGGTGCAATACACAGGTTCTACTTGTGTTTTCTCTTCTGATCTTGTTTTTCAACTACTGCCTGAGAGTGAGATCATCCCATATTCATCCTTCTGTTTCTGACTTATTTCACTCAACATGATTTCAAGGTCCATCCAAGATGGGCTGAAAACAGTGAAGTCACAATTTTTAATAGCTGAAAAGTAAAAGTATTCCATTGTGTATATATACCACACTTTGCTCAGCCACTCATCTGTTATTGGGACACCTGGGTTGCTTCCAGGTTTTGGCTACTACAAATTGTGCTGCTAAGAAGGTAGGTAGGTATACACAAATCTTTTTGGATGGATATGTTGGGTTCCTTAGGATATATCCACAGGAGAGCAGGAGAGGAATTGCAGGATCATAGGGTAGGTCCATTTTTAGCCTTCTGAGAGTTCTCCAGACTGTTCTCCACAGAGGCTGGACCAATTTACATTTCCACCAGCAGTGAAGGAGGGTTCCTTTGACCCCACAACCTCTCCAGCATTTGCTGCTGCTACCTTTTCTGATGTATGACATTCTCACAGGAGTGAAGTGGTATCTCGTTGTCTTGATTTGCATTTCTCTGACACTCAGAGACTTGGAGCATTTTTTCATGTGTTTCTCGGCCTTTTGGATCTCTTCTGTGCTGAATATTCTGTCCATGTCCTCTCCCTATTTTTGGATGGGGTTATTTGTTGTCTTGTTGTTGAGTTTGGCGAGCTCTTTATATATGTTGGCTATTAAACTCTTGTCTAATGTATGGCATGTAAAGATCTTCTCCCATTCTATGAAGGATCTCTTGGTTGGGTAGTGGTTTCATTTGCTGTGCAGAAGCTTTTTAATTTGATGTAGCCCCATAGGTTTATGCTTGCCTTAGTCTTCTTTGTAATTGGATTCATTTCACTGAAGATGTCTTTAAAATGTATGCAGAAGAGTTCTGCCAATATTTTCCTCTAAGTATTTGATAGTTTGTGGTCTAACATCCAAGTCCTTGATCCACATGGAATTTACTTTTGTATTTGGTGAAATAAAGTGGTTCAGTTTCATTCTTCTGCATGTTTCAACCAAATTTTTCCAACACCATTTGTTGAAGAGACTCTGCTTTCCCCATTTAATAGTCAAGTAACCTTTGTCAAAGATTAGATGTCCATAGGTGTGGGGGCTTACTTCTGGGCTCTCAACTCTATTCCACTGGTCAGTGTGTCTATTTATGTTCCAGTACCAAGCAGTTTTTATCACAATGGCCCTAGAATACAATTTGAGATCTGAGAGTGTGCCTCCAGTTCTGTTCTTTCTTCTCAAGACTGTTTTGGCAATTCTAGGTCTTTTCTGGTTCTAGATAAACATTTGTTCTATTCTAAAAAATATGGTTGGGATCTTAATGAGGATAGCATTATTTCATTTTCTTCTTAAGTGTTTTCATAGAGGAATGCTGCTGACTTTTGTGTTAGTTTTGTAGCCTGACACCTTACTGTATTGCCTGATGATTTCCAAAAGCTTCTTGCTGGATTCTTTAGGTTTTTCTGTGTATACTATCATGTCATCTGCAAATAGGGAGAGTTTGACTTTTTCTCTTCCAATCTGAATCCCTTTAATTCCTTGCTCTTGGGAGTCGGGCTGTAGCGCAGTGGGTTAAGCGCAGGTGGCGCAAAGCACAAGGACCGGCATAAGGATCCCGGTTCGAACCCGGCTCCCCACCTGCAGGGGAGTAGCTTCTCAGGCGGTGAAGCAGGTCTGCAGGTGTCTATCTTTCTCTCCTCCTCTCTGTCTTCCCCTCCTCTCTCCATTTCTCTCTGTCCTATCCAACAATGACAACAACAATAATAACTACAATAATAAAACAAGGGCAACAAAAGGGAATAAATAAAATATTTAAAAAAAATAAAAAATAAGTAATTCCTTGCTCTTGCCTGATTGCTATGACAAGAACTTCCAACACTATGTTGAATAGTAATGGTGATAGTGGGCAGCCCTGTCTAGTACCTGATCTGAGGGGAAATGCTTCCAGTTTTTCACCATTGAGTATGATGTTGGCTGTAGGTTTGCTATATATAGACTCCACTATCTTGAGGAATTTTCCATCTATTCCCATTTTTTTGTAGTGTTTTGATCATGAAGAGATGTTGTATTTTGTCAAAGGCTTTCTCTACATCTATTGATATGCCCATGTGGTTTTTGGTCTTGCTTTTGTTGATGTGGTGGATCACACTGATTGATTTACGTATATTAAACCAAAGGTTGAACCAAAAAACAGTGAGGTCAACATCATATATATATATATATATATATATTTTTTTTTTCTCCCTCCAGGGTTATTGCTGGGCTCGGTGCCTGCACCATGAATCCACTGCTCCTGAAGGCCATTTTTTCCCCCTTTTTGTTGCCCTTGTTGTTGTAGCCTCGTTGTGGTTATTGTTGGATAGGACAGAGAGAAATGGAGAGAGGAGGGAAAGACAGGGAGGGGGAGAGAAAGACAGACACCTACAGACCTGCTTTACCGCCTGTGAGGCGACTCCCCTGCAGGTGGGGAGCCGGGGGCTCGAACTGGGATCCTTACGCTGGTCCCTGCGCTTTGCGCCACATGCGCTCAACCCACTGCGCCACCGCCCGACCCCCCCCCATATATATTTTTTAATGCAAAAGATGCAGTGAGATACTAGAACACTGCTCAGCTCTGGCTTATGGTGGTTCTGGGTATTGATCCTGGGACCTCAGAGCCTCATGCATGAAATTGTTCTGCATAACCATTATGCTTTCTCCATTTCCTGAAGCTTCACTTTTGCATAGTGCTCCTATGGGGTGGCTAGGGGACTTGAACCTGGGTTCTCATGCTTGGTTAAGTGTATGTTCTACTGGGTGAACTATCTCCCAATGCCTCAATATCTTTATTAATACATAGCTCCAAAATTGGGTAAGAAACCTCACCAGATATATGTTAGATGTTGAATATGCATTAAGAAGGCCAATTTCAGAAAAAATGGCAGTTCTGAGAAATTACTGCAAAAAGTGTACACAGGTGGTAGCATATGGCATCAACCCCACTGTCTTTTTTCATCCACTGCTGCCTGTTCCCTCCCCATCTCTTGGACTGACATCAGGATAGAGATGAAGGGACCAGTTAGGTGGGTGGATTCCTAAAGCAGTCAGTGTGCAAGCTGTGTAATTAGTAGTGCCAAGTACGACTACTCAAGTAAGATACTGAGCTCAGAGTAGGAAACAAAATCTGAGGGAGTTGGGCGGTAGCGCAGTGGTTAAGCGCATATGGCGCAAAGCACAAGGACCAGCGTAAGGATCCCAGTTTGAGCCCCCAGCTCCACATCTGCAGGGGGAGTCGCTTCACAGGCGGTGAAGCAGGTCTGCAGGTGTCAAAAAAAAAATCTGGAAAGCCAGTAAATAGTGAGCACTGGACTATAGCAGGACGAAGCAGGCAAGCACAAAAAAAAAAAAAAAAAAAGAACTCTTGAGGCTAAAGCCACATAAGCAAGGTTGTTTGCTTGCCTGAAGGTGGCAAGGCTAATTTCAAGACCCAGTCCTATTCAAAAAGAGGACACAGAACTTCTGCAAGAAAGCAGAGTGGCTACAACATACTAATCATAGTAAGAAAGTCTAAAGGAAGGATTGTGGGTGACTTGTTTTTTCTTCAGACAGACAGAGAGGCAGAGAGTATATGAAAGAGAGCACAGCACTGAAGCTTTCTTCAACTACGTGGGGCTGGGCTCCAACCTACAAGTTATATTCCTGCAAATGTTATTTTGATTTTTAATTTTTTTATATTTATTCCCTTTTGTTGCTCTTGTTGTTTTATTGTTGTGGTTATTGTTGTTGTTATTGATGTCGTCATTGTTGGATAGGACAGAGAGAAATGGAGAGAGGAGGGGAAGACAGAGAGGAGGAGAGAAAGATAGACACCTGCAGACCTGCTTTACCACTTGTGAAGTGACTCCCCTGCAGGTGGGGAGGCAGGGACTCAAACCGGGATCCTTATGCCGGTCCTTGCGCTTTGCACCACATGCGCTTAACCCACTACGCTACTGCCCAACTCCCAAATATTTTTATTTATTGACTCCAGGGTTATTGCTGGGGCTCGGTGCCTGCACTATGAATCCACTGCTCCTGGAGGCTTTTTCCCTGCCCTTTTGTTGTCCTTGTTGTTCATTGTTGTTGTCATTAGTATTGTTATTATTGTCACTGTTGTTGGATAGGACAGAGATAAATCGAGAGAGGACAGGAAGACAGAGAAGGGGAGAGAAAGACAGACACCTGCAAACTTGCTTCACCACCTGTGAAGCAACCCCTCTGCAGGTGGGCGAACCGGGATCCTCATACTGGTCCTTGTACTTTGTGCCATGTGTGCTTAACCCACTGCACTGCCACCTGGCCCCTTTTTTTTTTCCTTTGATCTTTTATTTATTAGATAGAGACAGTCAGAAATTGAGAGGAATAGGGAGATAGAAAGGGAGAGAGACAGAGGAATATGTGTAGCACTGCTTCACCACTTTGAAAGCTTTCTCCCTGCAGGTGGGGACCAGGGGCTCAAACCGGGGTCCTTGTGCATTGTAACATGTGTGCTCAACCAGGTACACTACCACCTAATCCCAGAAAGTATAATTTCTTCTACAAGGCACAGCTCCAAGAAATTTAGTTTGCCCCTCTGCTCCACAATATTAGAATTCAAATGTAACTCTCTTCTCTGCAGTTAACCAGGGGGTGCAGTGAGAAGAACCCATCCTGAAGTCTTGGGTTGGGAGGAAAGCCCACCACTGCTCCACCTCCTAGGCTCTTGGTGTGGAAGTTGTTAGGATCAGGATCATGGAGAAAAGCAACTTGCATGGAGTAAACAAATGCATGCCTCCTGGCTTTTTTTTTTTCTGTCTTTTTTGGTGCGTATGAATTTATCAACTTCTCCTGCTTCTCTAAGAGGCTTTTTTGTCTTTCTCTCCCCTTCTCTGTCTTCCTGTCCTCTCTCGATTTATCTCTGTCCTATCAAACAACAATGACAATAATAACAATACTAATGACAACAACAATGAACAACAAGGACAACAAAAGGGTGGGGAAAAAGCCTCTTTTTTTTTTTTTCTTTCTTTTACCAGAACACTGATGTGGGAGCAACTGAACCTAGGACTTTGGAGCCTCAGGCATGACAGTCTAGTCTGTTTGTATAACCATTATGCTATCTAACCCCACCTGGAAAACAATAAACCAAATCAGAGACGCTAAAACCAAAAAATGACAACCATTGGCATTTAAGTTGTGGTTTTTGTTTTTCATTTTGTTTTGCTTTTTAATTTTTTTTCCTAGAAAAAAAAAAAACACAACCAGGGTAATTTATATGACAAACTATCCATATCAATATGGCAGGGGAGAAGAGAAAGGCCAGATGCATGAGAAGCTAATAAAAAGTAGGTTCTGAATCACGTGGAATGGTCCACAGGCTTATGTCCGGTTCTCAAGAGATGACCGGTCACTTTGGCATAAATATGTTCAGTACCTGGTCTCCTGGTCTGCTTGTTCTGACAGGACTGGACACATCCTGTACATTGCCAAAGGTAAATTCAGACTTTATAGAAGACAAGACTTAAATTAGCTTCTTGACTTGGTGCTCAGGTATGATAAGGCAGTCTTTCTTGCCTGACAGAAGAGTCTGTGAAGGTCACTGTAGGTCATTTTCTGGCATCACAGTGAACTCCAGACACCTGCTCACACATGTGTGGATTTCACTACCCACACAGCCTCTACCCGAACATTCCCAGGCAGTCTGGTTGGAGGATAAGGGACATGACAGTCCCATACTAATCACAACTCAACAGCAGTGTCCATCCTCTAGTCTTGTTCTGTCTTCTGCCTAGAGGAGGGGATGGGGATTCATGTTTCTCAACTCAGCATTGGACACCGGTTCCAAAGAAGTCTGGCCATCTGGATCCACACTGAAAGTCTCTCAGATTTCTCCCACTTTATGCCCTAGATCTTAGGGCTGAGAAATCAGCTCAACCCAGAGCCATGTGTGGCACGATAGCCAGAATGATGGCTGGGCAAGAAAGAGCCAGTAGCACACTGCAAAGCCAGAGTACATTCAAGAAGGGGAAAGGCATGCAGTAAGCTGTAGTCCTAAGTCACAGTCTAGGGGACACACTGAGCCTGGAGGACAGACCCAGGTCCGCTCGCCTTACAGGGTGGTTCTGATATGTTACCTGATGGGGCCTCACTGGTCGTGGTTCCTATGTGGAGAGTGGTGGGTTTCCTGCCCTGCTATGTGGCCTCTGTTCCTGCATACAGGCCAGGTTACATCTCAGTGCCACGGTCCTGAGGAGCACCACGCTGGCCGGCCAGCCAGGCCACAGTCCTCAGTCCCTAGAGGGATGGGGCTCTGGGGTCCACAGGAAGGCCTGAGGGTGCTGGGGTCACTGGGAGGAAGGGGGCATGGGAAGAGGGCTGCATTCTTCTGGGAAAGGTTCAGGGAGGGACAGTCACAGGCAGAAGGTGTGATGGCCCAACACAATACAGAGCCAAAGGAAGGGGATCAATATCTAAAACAGTCTTGTCCCAAGTTTAAAAAGAGAATATTATTGTTGTTGCTTGTTTTTTTTTTTTTTTTTCCTTTTAAAATCACATTTTAAAAGGTGAAATAGCTGGGGAGATCCAACTCACTTCACTCTGATCCTTTACGGGCACTGGGAGGTCTCAGGACTACACCCAGTGCCATTCTCCTTGCCAGGGCTCCAGTCACCTGAGCAAGGGCAGGGAGAGCAACTGCCCTTCTTCCCACCAGCAATTTATTTCCCCCAGAACACAGGTAATGGTAAGTCCAAAAACTAAAGTGCAGAGAATTCTGTGGAGTGGGTGATACTCCAACAGGTATTTGGGGGGTGGGGAGTAGGGAGCAGGGTGGCCCAGAGCTACAGCTGAGGAACAAACACTGACCCTTGTGAAGTGAGCCTGTAGAGCACAGTCCCCTTTCCCTTGGGCCCTGCTGACTTCTATCTGGCTCTGTCCACTCTCAGCACCTCCCCCCAAAAAGTCCTGGTCTCAAAGATATGGTTCCATGAAGGGAGAACATTCGTATGATCATCCCTGCTTGGTAGTGACTAGTAATCATGAAAGAAGAAAAGGTGGCAGGAGAAACTACATTATATAAAATTGGCAAACCCCAGGTTTTGAGAGCAGGGCTACACAAATAATCCTAAAAGCAGAGTCTCTAATGGGGAAGGTTTGGTCAGGATCCTACTGGTGAGGCTTGTTGGGGGAAGGAGTGCCTCTGGGTGTGAGAGGAGCTGCAGAGTGGGGGGTGGGGGAGGCTGCTGAGGAAGAAAGCCAATGGTGGCGTTAGGGTGTGTAGGCTGGGGGTGGCTGGAACTGGTTGATGACCTCATATTCTGCTGGGTAGGGCTCATTCTCTTCCATCTCAGAGAGCAGCTCCAGTGCCTGTTCCTCTTCCTCGGTGGGGTAGTGGCGCAGGAGATTGGCTGCTGTCGCTAGGATTGAGGCTCCACCAGCTCCAGCCACCAGGTAGAAGCTAACAGCAAAGGTGACATAAACCTGGGAACCATGGTATTTCTTATGTTGCTGCTGCTGGGCCAGGATAAGTTCAGAAGCCCAGTAAGAAAAGCCGATGACGGTGGCACACTGCAGCACTGGGAGACAAAGGCACATCATAAGAGGGAGGTTAGTAGAAGCCTTGCACCCAGGATGCCTGAGGAATCAAACGGGCAGTACCTCTACCCAAAAACCCCATTCTCAAAGAATCTACCTTGCCCCAGGCCCTGTAATAGGGAAGTCTCTTAGCCATGGGGTTCTTGGGCTAGGGCTGATGAGAGGTGCCTGACCTATTCTGGTCCAGTCAGCTCGGTCTCTCTCTCTCTCTCTCTCTCTCTCTCTCTCTCTCTCTCATAATTTGGAATTGGAATACTGGGACTGCTAGAAGTCATTAGGTACCCATGCAGTTTGAGAGTTAGAGTCAGCACAAGTCAAATTGATACATCAGTCTAATCTGAGGGGATGGGGCAGTCACATAAAAGCAGAGAAAGACTGGTCTGCAGGGAAGCAGGAAGGGAATGGAGAGAACCTGATGAGACCAGCACTCCAGGAAAACCAGGGTGTGATAACTCTGTTCCTTCCATGCTGAGTCCAGCTCAACTTCAAATCCAGGTCTTAGAGAAGCATGAAACTTACTGTGGAATTCTGACAATATGCTCTCTCTGCAGCTGAGCAGAGCAAGTGTATCTCTTGGCAAGTATATATGCAAATAAGGGAAACAGTGATATTGTGCCCCAGGCTTTGTGAGAGGCCACAGCTGAAATGAGCAGCTGGAAAGGTGTCTCCTGCGCATGCTCATAGAAATGCTTCACGCCTACCTGCAACACCAGACAGAATGATCATGTCCTGTGGCATCCCCTAGTGGAGTTGGCTTACCTGTGAGGATGTGGGCAAAGGCATAGCGACGGGTGATTTTCAGGGCTGGATGCTTGGGTCCAAAGACATCCAGAAGGAAAGCAGAGAGACTGCACAGGATTCCCAGGAAGCAGAAGGCGGCAATGACCCGCAGGAGCAGCACTGTCTGGGGATTCATACAGAAATCTGTAGGAAGAGAATACAATCTTTATGACTCAAGGTAAAACACTGGGACAGAAATATCCCACCTGAGAGGAGTTTGTTTTCTCTCCACCAGAGTTCTGGGGAGCCAGAAGAGTAGTCTTAGCTCTTGTTCCCAGCTGGTCTGCAGGAGAGGTAGAACAATGGACCAGTACCACAATGATGTTTTGATTTTTTCTCTCCTCTCTTCATTAACAAGTAAATCTCTAAGGAAAAAAAAAAAAAAAAAAAAAGGAGGGTAGGCAGTGGCACACCCAGTTAAGTTCCAACATTACCATGTGCAAGGACCCAAGTGCAAGCCCCTACTCCCTAACCTGTAGGGGGTAAACTTTACAAGTGAAGACAGTACTACAGGTTTCTCTTCTCTATAACCCCCTCCTCTCTTAACTTCTTTCTGTCCTATCAAATAAAAGAAAGAAAGAAGGAAAGACAGAAAGAAAGGAAAGAAGAAAAGCTGCTGGGAGCAGTGGATTCATCATGCAGGCACAGAACCCCAGCAAAACCCTGGTGGCACTATTAAATGGGGAAAGGAAAATCTCTTCAAGAAATGGTGTTGGAAAAATTGGTTGAAACATGCAGAAGAATGAAACTGAACCACTATATTTCACCACACACAAAAGTAAACTCCAAATGGATTAAAGCCATTATTAGACTGGATATTAGACTAGAAACTATGAAATCCTTAGAGGAAAATATTGGCAGCACTCTTTTCCATCTCAATTTTTTTTCTTTTTTTTTTAACCAGAGCACTGCTCAGCTCTGGCTTATGGTAGTGTGGGGGACTGAACCTGGTACTTGAGAGCCTCAGGCATGAAAGTCTCCTTGCATAATCATTATGCTTATACCCCCACCCCTCCATCTAAATTTTTAAGGCATCTTCAATGATACGAATTCAATTACAAAGAAGACTAAAATAAACCAGTGGGACTACATCAAATTAAAGTTTCTGCACAGCAAAAGAAGCCACTACCCGAACAAAAAGACCCCTTCCAGCATGGGAGATCTTTTTTTTTATACTTATTTTATTTTTTCCCTTTTGTTGCCCTTGTTGTTTTATTGTTGTTGTTGTTGTTGCATAGGACAGAGAGAAATGGAGAGAGGGAGGGGAAGACAGAGAGGAGGAGAGAAAGATAGACACCTGCAGACCTGCTTCACCACCTGTGAAGCGACTCCCCTGCAGGTGGGGAGCCGGGGTTCAAACCGGGATCCTTATGCCGGTCTTTGTGCTTTGTGCCACCTGCGCTTAGCCCGCTGCACTACAGCCCGACTCCCAGCATGGGAGATCTTTACATGCCATATATCAGACAAGAAGCTAATAACAAAAATATATGAAGAGCTCACCAAATTCAGCAACAAAAAACAAATGACCCCATCCAAAAGTGGGGAGAAAATATGAACAGAATATTCATCACAGGAGATCCAAAATGTCAACAAACATGAAAAAATGCTCTAAGTCAATGATTGTTGGAGAAATGCAAACAAACACAACGAGGTACCACTTCACTCCTGTGAGAATGTCATACATTACAAAAGGTAGCAGTGGGGAGTCAGGCGGTAGCACAGTGGGTTAAGCGCAGGTGGCATGCAAAGTGCAAGGACTGGCACAAGGACCAGCGTAAGGATCCCAGTTCAAGCCCCTGGCTTCCCACCTGCAGGGGAGTTGCTTCACAAGCAGTGAGGCAGGTCTGCAGGTATCTATCTTTCTCTCTCCCTCTGTCTTCCCCTCCCCTCTCCATTTCTCTTTATCCTATTAAAAAAAAAATCAAAAAGATGGCCACAGGAGCAATGTAGTGCTGGCCCAGAGTCCCAGTGATAACTCTGGAGGAAAAAGAAAGAAAGAAAGAAAGAAAGAAAGAAAGAAAGAAAGAAAGAGAGAGAGAGAGAGAGAGAGAGAGAGAGAGAGGGAGGGAGGGAGGGAGGGAGGGAGGAAGGAAGGAAGGAAGGAAGAAAGAAAGAAAGAAAAGAAAAGGTAGCAGCATCCATGTAGGTCTAAGCTTGCATTCTGTGGTGACGGCTAGGAACATTCCAGGCTGTACTAATTTCAGGACCCATCATCCTTGGGTAGTAGGTAGAGTATGTTGTCCAACCTCCCTTCGGAGAATGGAACATTCCCTACCATTGTTGATCCACATTTAGAGTCAGGTCCTATAGGAGCCCACAAAGGGGTCCATTATGTTGTTCCTGATGGAGATGACCAGTGACAGTGGAGAGAGGAATCTGCTAGAGGTCTAGTCCCTTCATGTCTGTGTGGGAATCCTAGGACTCCCTGACTAGGACCCAAAGGGATGGGGTGCCCTGGTAGTAACAAGAGTCTTCATTAAAGTATGCCAGTCTCTTGCCCTTATTCAATTTTTGTAGTCTTTACTTTGGCAAGGTTAGCTTTAGAGTGACTGAGGGACGTGTAATAGGAGGTAGTGAGGAGGGTATCTAGGTCTAATTAGAAACTGTTTCATTAGGTACTTTAAGGTGTCTTTTTAAAAATTTATTAAAAATTTTTTTTTTTCTTTCCTCCAGGGTTATTGCTGGGCTCAGTGCCTGCACCATGAATCCACCGCTCCTGGAGGCCATTTTTCCCCCTTTTGTTGCCCTTGCTGTAGCCTCGCTGTGGCTATCATTATTGCCATCGTTGATGTCGTTTGTTGTTGGATAGGACAGTGAGAAATGGAGAGAGGAGGGGAAGACAGAGAGGGGGAGAGAAAGATAGACACCTGCAGACCTGCTTCACCGCTTATGAAGCGACCTCCCTGCAGGTGGGGAGCCGGAGGCTCAAACCGGGATCCTTACGCTGGTCCTTGCGCTTTGCGCCACATGCACTTAACCCACTGCGTCACCACCCTACCCCCTTAAGGTGTCTGTTTTAGGTCCTTCTACTTGCTTGCTTCATTTATTGACTCATTACAAACTATTGTGCACTTTTGCTTTAAGGTATATATATTTCCCCTAATTTATGGATACATGTGTACATATGCCCTATCTCATGAGCCCTGGTCTATATCTAGATTTTGAGGTTACATTGGCTCCTGTGCTGAATATGGGCCCCAGATCAAATTGATGGGGTTTACAGCTAACAGTATTTATATGCTTTCCCCATATTTTGGAGCTACTTTCTTCCCTGATCCAGCTTTCTAGTCCTTTTTCCAACTATGACACCATCTCCCTAGATAGTAACCTGGGTCCACATGCATAATAGATGTCAGACTCAGGCACAAACTAGTAAAGCCATGGGCCCCTTGAAATATACCTAAAATAGACCCACTAGCTTTTTCTAAAACTGAGACCCCAAATCTTCATCTGCAATAGTCTTGGCTTTAGGTTCATGATTAGTCAACAATTTGTTCTGCTTTATATATATTTTTTTTAATTTTAATTTTTTAAATATTTATTGTATTTATTTATTCCCTTTTGTTGCCCTTGTTTTATTGTTGTAGTTATTATTGTTGTTGTCGTTGTTGGATAGGACAGAGAGAAATGGAGAGAGGAGGGGAAGACAGAGAGGAGGAGAGAAAGATAGACACCTGCAGACCTGCTTCACCGCCTGTGAAGCGACTCCCCTGCAGGTGGGGAGCCGGGGTTCGAACTGGGATCCTTATGCCGGTCCTTGTGCTTTGCGCCACCTGCGCTTAACCCACTGCGCTACAGCCCGACTCCCCTGCTTTATATCTTAACTCTTTTTCAGCCAGCAGGTTCCAGATGATACCATGATGCCAACCTGACTTCACTGGGCAGTCGACCTCACCACGTGTCCTGGAATCTTGCCTCCCCAGATTCCTGCCCCTCTAGGTAAAGAGAGAAAGAGGCTAGGAGTATGGATCGACCTGCCAAAGCCCATGTTCAGTGGAGAAGCAATTACAGAAGCCAGACCTTCTACCTTTTGCACCCCATAATGATCCTGGGTCCATACTCCCAGAGGGATAAAGAATAGGGAAGCTATCAAGGGAGGGGATGGGATACGGAATTCTGGGGGTGGGAATTTTGAGGAAATATACCCCTCTTATCTTATAGTCTTGTCAATATTTCCATTTTATAAATAAAAATGTTAAAAAAGGTAGCAGCAACAAATGCTGGAGAGGTTGTGGGGACAAAGGAGTCCTCCTGTACTGCTGGTGGGAATGTAAATTAGCCCAACTCCTGTAGAGAGCAGTCTGGAGAACTCTTGGACTGGTGTAAGGATCCTGGTTCGAGCCCCCGGCTCCCCACCTGCATGGAAGTCGCTTCACAGGTGGTGAAGCAGGTATGCAGGTGTCTGTCTTTCTCTCCCCCTCTCTTCATTTCTCTTTCCTATCCAACGACATCAACAACAACAATAATAACTACAAGAACAATAAAACAAGGGCAACAAAAGGGAATAAATAAATAAATAAAAAGAAGTCTAAAAGTGGACCTGCCTATGACCCTGCAATTCCTCTCTTGGGGATATATCCTAAAGATAAACACAACCATCCAAAAAGATTTGTATATACCTATGTTCATAGCAGCACAATTTGTAAAAGTCAAAACCTGGAAGCAACCCAGGTGTCCAACAACAGATGAGTGGCTGAGAAAGTTGTGATAGGAATAAAATAACAACAACAACAATAATTACATTTTAAAAATATGTATCAGGAAATAGTTCACCCAGTAGAGCACAATGGCTCAGGTTTGAGCCCCTGGCCACCACATGGGAGCACTGTATAAAGGGGAAGCTTTATAACAGCAGAGTAGTGCTATGGTGTTTCTCCTTCTCTGCCTTTCACTCTCTATCTGGTAAAAAGAAAAGAGTTCACCAGGAACAGTGGAATCTCATAGTTGTAAAGCTCCAATGAGGCTCAGGCTGCAAAAACTAACAAACAAACAAAATCAAAAGAAAAATAGGGCCAGTGAAGTGGCTAAGCAGTAGAGCATGTGAGACTCTGAATCTGATCCCCAGCAGCACAGAAAAACAAATAGAACATCATAATGGCAGAGCAGTGCTCTGGCCTCATTAGAAAGAAAGAAAGAAAGAAAGAAAGAAAGAAAGAAAGAAAGAAAGAAAGAAAGAAAGAAAGAAAGAAAGAAAGAAAGAAAGAAAAGAGAAGAAAAGAAAAGAAAAGAAAAGAAAAGAAAAGAAAAGAAAAGAAAAAAACCTCATAAATACTTACATAGAAAGATCAAACACAATTCTGGGAAACAGAAAGTAAAGGGATTTAGAACTACTTAGAATTGACCTGGCATACTAGAAACACTGAAGTATAAGCTAGAAATAAGAAAAGCTAAGAAATAAATAGATTTATATCATAAAAGCATGAAAGGCTCAGAAGCTGACAGCATCATATATCCTTTAAAATGAAGACAACTTCATTTAAGAGTACATGTTCTACTAAAATGAGGGGGTGAATAAAAGAAAAAGGATGCTGTTGAAACCAGAGACCCAATATGCAAGTAGTCTCTAGAGTTATACCGAAAGAAACCCCAGGATGAAAATCAATCAGATACAGAGCGACAAAGAATTAATTTCCTTCTAGACTAATCTTATTTTTTATTTCAACTAAACAGACAGTAGTTCCCTTTGATATCTATGCAAACTATCATATCTCCCAGAACTACATATAGAAAATAAAAGCTGGGGCCAGGTGGTTGTGTACCTGGTTAAGCACACATATTACAGTGCACAAGGACCTAGGTTCAAGCCCCTGGTCCCCACCTTCAGGGGGAAAGCTTCACAAGTGGTGAAGGAGGGCTTCTCTCTATCTCTCCTTCCCGTCTCAGTTTCTCTCTGTCACTATCCAGTAACAAATAAATAAAAATATTTAAAAAAAAAAAGGTTGACAAAAAAAAAAAAAGTAATTTAAATTTTTACTAAAAGTAGGAAATGGGTGGTCCAGGAGGTGGTGCCGTGGATAAGGCTTTGGACGCTCAAGCATGAGGTCCCAAGTTCAATCCCCAGCAGCACATGTACCAGAGTGATGTCTGGTTCTTTCTCTCTCTCCTATCATTTCACATGAATGAATAAATAAATAAATAAATAAAAATAAATAAATAAATGAAAGTGGAAATGGGGCCTGCAAGATAGTTCATCTGGACAATATGCATGTTTTGTTACACACACAACCCAGGTTCAAATCTGTCCCCCACTGCACTTTAGGAAGCTTAGTGCTATGGTATCTTTCCAGTTCTCTCCCTCTATCTTTGGGTCTCAATCTCTATTTGAAGAAGGTGGCCCAGAGTGGTGAAGTCCAGGTGGTGAACAACAACAACAAAACAGAAAACCAAAAAAATAGGAGATGTGTCTTAAATCTCACCTCCCTCTCGGGTCAACTAGGAATACCTAAGGAGACCACCTGGGACCGCAACATGGCAGGACTAGAACAACTTCAGGACCCACCAGACCACCGGTGAGTGCAAACACGTGTGGCTCATGGACAAGGAGGAGCCTAAGGAGAGATTGAGCAGCTGTTTACCAGTGGAGGCACTACCTCCAGTCTGTTTTACAAACAAAAAGACTGCTGAAGGGAGGAGAGGACTCCCCTAAGACTCATCTTAAAGTACCTAATGAAACAGTTTCTAATTAGACCTAGATACCCTCCTCACTACCTCCTATTACACGTCCCTCAGTCACTCCAAAGCTAACCTTGTCAAAGTAAAGACTACAGTGGGAGTCGGGCGGTAGCGCAGTGGGTTAAGCGCACATGGTGCAAAGCTCAAAGTAAAGACTACAAAAGTTGAATAAGGGCAAGAGACTGGCATACTTTAATGAAGACTCTTGTTACTACCAGGGCACCCCATCACTTTGGGTCCTAGTCAGGGAGTCCTGCCTTCCCCTCCTCTCTACTTCTCTCTGTCCTATCCAACAACGATGACATCAACAACAACAATAATAATAACTACAACAACAATAAAAAACAACAAGAGCAACAAAAGGGAAAATAAATAAACATAATTTTAAAAAATTAAAAGAGAAGAAGACAACTTGAGAAGAGCGGCTAAGTCTTAACAGCCCTTTCCAAGTTTCTTAAATTACATGATGAGCCATGACCTGAGTAAAAGAAGAGCTCACCAATAGCTAGGGTGGGGGTTCAGGGTTAGTGAGGGGGGTTTATGTCTAAGTAAGGTACTTAAAGAGTTCACAATTGTGTAAATTAACAGTTGTTTCAATATTATTGCAGTCCCTAAGTTGGAGTACAGAGGCTATTAAAAGCCCCTTTTGAGGAACTAGTGGGGGATGTATTGTTATATGGAAAACTGGGAAATGTTATGCATGTACAAACTATTGTAGCTACTGTCAAATGTAAAACATTAATTCCCCAATAAAGAATTTTTTTTAAAAGCCTCTTTTGGGGAGTCAGGCGGTAGTGCAGCGGGCTAAGCGCATGTGATGCAAAGTGCAAGGATCAGTGTGAGGACCCTGGTTCCAGCCCCCGTCTCCCCACCTGCAGGGCAGTCGCTTCTCAAGTGGTGAAACAGGTCTGCAGGTATCTATCTCTCTCTCCCCCTTCTGTCTTCCCCTCCTCTCTCCATTTCTCTCTGTCCTATCCAACAACAATGATGACTTCAATAATAATAATAACTACAACAATGAAACAACAAGGGCAACAAAAGGGAATAAATATATTTCTTTTAAAAAGCCTCTTTTGTTTTTTCTTCTCTGTAGGCTATGGGAGCCTGAGGGCTTTTAAACTAGAAGTAGGCCTCTTGACCAAGAGATAAAGCACGTTGGGATAGCACAGTGGTTATGCAAAGAGACTCTCACACTCCAAGGATCCAAAGTTCCAGTCTCAATTCAGCTTCTCTGCCAAACCGGGCAGCACTGCTGGGCCCAGTGAGTTTCTAAACAAGTCCTGTTTATAGTCTGTAGGTTCTGAGGCAATTATTCACCATGTTCTCATCAGGAGAACAATGTGGAAAGGCTCCCACTATACAGCCCTACTGCTAGGCCACTGAGGTGTAGCTCTTCTCCTGAGTTTCCTGGTCAGTTCTTTGTTCCCAGATGTCAGCACAGGGCCTACCCCCTGCTTCTCCAGCCTCTGAGGGCAGTAGCAGTGGAGACTTAATCCTGGAACCTCTGGGGTGGGGCTCACCTCCCTGCATGCTTGTCTCAAGTCAGGCCAAATGATGTTGCATCTGCCGATTCCAACCTAATCAATGCAATGAGTAGCATCTCAGCATGCTTCACCTCAGACTGTGTACAGAGACATTAGGCATGGATTGCCAACCCTTCACCCTCATCACTCGGGTGAGACCTTTCCTTTCATGGTAGTCTCTAATTCCATTCCAGGAGGTTCACTTCCTAACAAAGTCCCAAAACCTAGATACAGGACAGGTCCCGTAAGACAGAGCATATGTTCACATGTATCCATAAATTAGGGCAAAATATATACCTGAAAGCAAAAATATACAATAGTCTTTAGTGAGTCAGTATCAAGTTCATAATGAAATAGTGTCCACTTAGACTTAGATACCCTCCTCACCTACTTCCTATTACAGTTCTTTCACTCACTCCAAAGCTAACCTTAGCAAAGCAAGGACTGCAAAAGCTGAATAAGGGCATACTGGCATACTCTAATGATGACTCTTTAGTCACTATCAGGCCATTTCACCAGCAGGGGCCCTAATCGGGGAATCCTCGGATTCCTAAACAGACTTGATGGGCCTAGAACTCAAATAAATCCCTCTCTCCATTGATACTGGTTATTTCTATCAGGAACAACAAAATAGACCCCTTTGTGGGACCCATAGGACCTTGCCCTCAACCTGGATCAACAATGGTAGAGAATGTTCCATCCTCTATTCTATACCTGAGGAAGATGGGGTGATACTGGGGCAGCATGGAATGTTCCTACTCATTTTTTTTTAATATTTTATTTTATTTATTTATTCCCTTTTGTTGCCCTTGTTGTTTTATTGTTGTAGTTATTATTGTTGTTGTTGTCGTTGTTGGATAGGACAGAGAGAAATGGAGAGAGGAGGGGAAGACAGAGAGGAGGAGAGAAAGATAGACACCTGCAGACCTGCTTCACCGCCTGTGAAGCGACTCCCCTGCAGGTGGGGAGCCGGGGGCTCGAACCGGGATCCTTATGCTGCTCCTTGTGCTTTGCGCCACCTGCGCTTAACCCGCTGCGCTACAGCCCGACTCCCGGAATGTTCCTACTCATGACCACAGAATGTGAGCTCAGATCTACAGGGATGTAGAGGTCACATAGGCTCCTAAGCTAATTATGGACCCCAGATCACATCAAAATGATGGGGTTTACAGTTAACAACATTTATACCCCTTTCTCATATTTGGGAGCTACTCTCTCCCCTGATCCAGCTTTCTGGTACTTTTTCCCGGCCATAACATCATCTCCCCAGACAATAATTAGGATTCACCTGCATATCAGATTCAGGCTCAGGCAAACAAACAAACAAACAAAAAACCACTAGTATAGCTACAGGCCCTTTGAAATATAACTAAAATATGCCTACTAGCTATCTACAAAATGAAGGACCCCCCCCCCCCAGCACTTCATCTGCACTATTCCAGCCTTTAGGTCCATGACTGTCCCAGCAATTTGTTTGGCTTCGTATATTAACTCTCTTTTCAGCTACCAGGTTCCAGATGCTAGCAGGATGCGACCAGACTTTCCTGGACAGACAACCCCACCAATGTGCCTTGCAGCTCCGCTTCCCCAGAGCCCTTCCCCACTAGGGAAAGAGAGAGACAGGCTGGGAGTATGGATCAACCTGTCAACACCCATGTTCAGCGGAAAGCAATTACAGAAGCCAGACCTTCAACCTTCTGCATCCCACAATGACCTTGGGTCCATACTCCCAGAGGGTTAAAGAATAGGAAAGCTATCATGGAGGGGTTGGTATACGGTCTGGTGGTGGGAATTGTGCGAAGCTGTACCCCTCTTATCCTATGGTTTAGTCAATGTTTCCTTTTTATAAATAAAAAATTGAAAAAAAGAAAAAAGAATGTGTCTAGCTGGTCTACTAGTCTGCACTGACAGCCCACCCCCTCCACTCTCTCTGCCTCCTCTCCCTTCCCCCTTACCTCCTCCCCCCACACTCCCCCAACACAATAAAAGAGGACTTTTAACACAGGAGAGCCTGACCTTTGCCTGGTCTTTTTAACAGTATGATTTCCCTGCCTCAAGCTCAGAATTCACCAGGCAGATGTTGGCTCAGTCCATATAAGACTCAATTGCCTCCATCTGGCTTCAGGTCATCCACTAAACTGTCCTAAGAACTATCTGTCATTCTCCTGTCAGTTGACCACCTGCCTGCATCGAGTAACCCAGCCAGTGTATCTCTGATGGCCCAGAGGCTTAGCTCAGTTAGCAAGCAGGACCAGCTCTCTTTTAATCCAGTCCTGTTTAGCCTAAGACAAGGCAGTAGGCAAAAAAAAAAAAAAAAAAAAGTCTACAGGCTTTGTTGCAAGAAAAGCTCCTGGCTACAGGCACTGCTATTTGGCTTTATTCTGATGATTACAAGTGCCCTGAATTAGTTCTTGTGATCCATATGGCAAGTGACAGGATGAAAGTATTCTAGTGTTTCCAAGAATAACGTGTAAGGAGTTAAGGGCTTATGTTACACAGCTTTCTGCAGCAGGCTACAGTGAGAAATCACAAGCATTAATGCAATCAGGTACTCTGAGTGGTGCTTTGATTGTGGTTCTTAAGAACCAACTAGTGGCTCAGGAAGTGGCACAGTGGATAATACATTGGATTCTCAAGCATGAGGTCTCAAGTTCAGCCCCTGGCAGCACAGACTGATGTCTGGTTCTTTCTCTCTCTTCTCCTATCTTTCTAATGAAAAATAAATTCTTAAAAAAAAAAAAAAAAGAACCAACTAAACTTTCTTTCTTTCTTTTAAAAAGATATTTGGGGGCTGGGTGACGGTGCAAATAGTTGAGGGCACATACTACAATTCACAAGTACTCAGGTTCAAGTCCCCAGTCCCCTGCTGCCTGGGGATGCTTCATGGACGATGAAGCTGTGCTTTCTCTCCTTCTCATCTCAATTTATCTGTCCTATCCAACAGATAAACAAACAAACAAACAAATAGAAAGAGAGAGAACCAGCACATTACTCTGGCATATGTGGTGCCATAGTAAAACTTAGGACCTCATGCCTGAGAGTCCAAGGCATTATTCACTGTATCATCTCTCAGGCTGCCCAAGTTTTCATTTAAACAAGAATTTTTTCAAAAAATACTTATTTATCAATTAATAAGAGAAAGGGAGACAGAGCCAGAAACTCATTCTGGTCTTTTGTGATGCTGGAATTGAGCTCAGGACTTCATACTTAACAGTCCAATGCTTTATTCATTAAGTCGCCCCCTGGGCTACCTAAACAACTATTTGGAACTAAGAATATATTAAGTGGGATCTTAAAAGATACTCTTTGGGGAGTCGGGCTGTAGCGCAGCGGGTTAAGCGCACGTGGCGCAAAGCACAAGGACTGGCATAAGGATCCCGGTTCGAACCCCGGCTCCCCACCTGCAGGGGAGTCGCTTCACAGGCGGTGAAGCAGGTCTGCAGGTGTCTATCTTTCTCTCCCCCTCTCTGTCTTCCCCTCCTCTCTCCATTTCTCTCTGTCCTATCCAACAACGACGACAACAATAATAACTACAACAATAAAACAACAAGGGCAACAAAAGAGAATAAATAAAATAAATATTTAAAAAAAAAAAACAAAAAAACAAACAAACAAACAAAAAAAAAAGATACTCTTTGGCCACATTATGGGTGTAAGATATCCATTTTATTATCATCTTTAAAAATGTACATCTTGGCAGGGGAGAATGCAGAACGGTTATTGCACAGACTCTAATGCCTGAGGCTCCAAGGTCCCAGGTTCAATCCCCTGGTCAACCATAAGCCAGAGCTGATAAAAAGGAAAGGAAAAAAAAAAGTTTAAAATGTTCATCTATTACATGTACTCTGTTTATCTTGTATGACTGTGGGTCTGATGTGTGTTTGAGCATGGATGGCTCACCCTCTGGAAGCTCATCTATCAGACTTCCCTTGGCATGCCAGCCTTGTGGTCGAGTGAGATGTGGCCAGAGTACGTGGGGAATTCAAACCCTCCTATCAGCCTCGCTGTATCACCCCACCCCTCCCCTCCTCCTTCTGGTGGTCTTCACCTTCCTTATATTTCTATTTCCCTGTTCCTGCATCACCATCCATACCTTCTCATTGCCTTTATAAGGAGATACTAACCTCATTGGCCAGCTGGCTACTTCCCCTGCACAGCTACCCCTTTATAAACTTGTAACTGCGTCAATAAAGACGTTCCATTCCCCACAACATTATCCTAAAGAGGTTTGTGTATCGTCGCTGCCACGGTATGCTAGAAGACCCCTTTAGCAAACTCGCTCCTGCTTCCTTCCCCCCGAGGAACCCCAACATGTGATGATACAATTAATCTCTTTCATTATAAAAGAGAGCATATGGCAGGCAATGCCAGGGATTGAACTCATGGCCTCATGCTAGAGAACCCAATGCTTTATTTTATTTTACTTTACTTGCCTCCATGGTTATTGCTGGGGCTCAGTGCCTGCACTACAAATCCACTGCTCCTGGAGGCTTTTTTTTTTTTTCTTTTCCCTTGTTGTTTTATTGTTGTTGTGGTTACTATTATTCTTGTCATTGATGTCATTTTTGTTGGATAGGACAGAGAAATGTAGAGGAGGGGAAGACAGAGAGGAGGAAAGAAAGATAGACACCTGCAGACCTGCTTCACCGCCTATGAAGTGACTCCCCTGCAGGTGGGGAGTCAGGGGCTCGAACCAGGATCCTTATGTTGGTCCTTGTGCTTTGTGCCATGTGTGCTTAACCTGCTGTGCTACCATTGACCCCCACTTTATTTATTTAAAAAATATTTTATTTATTTATTAAAGAGAGGGCTAGGAGGGGAGAGAGAGAAAATACCAGCCATCACTCTGGCACATGTGCTGCTGGAGACTGAACTCAGGACCTCATGCTTGAGAGTCCAGCAAACATTTTATCCACTGCGCCACCTCCCAGACCATTCAATGCTTTCTTTATTCACTGAGCCACCTTCCAGGCTGCAATCTCTTTATTTTAAAAGACTTACTTATTTATTTTTATAAGAGTGACCAGAACACACCTACACTATTTGTAGGCTCAAACTTGGGGTCTAACACATACAGAGCATTGAGTCACCTTCCCAGCCAAAATTTAATTTAATAATTAATAATAAGTTAGTAAGACTTGTGCATGGGGCCAGGTGGTGGCACACCTGGTTGAACGCACATGCTACAATGTGCAAAGACTGGGGTTGAGCCCCCTGGTCCCCACCTGCAGGAGGAAAGTTTTGTGAGTGATGAAGCAGGTCTGCAGCTGTCTATCTTTCTATCTCCCCCTACCCTCTCCATGTCTGGCTGTCTCTATCCAATAAACAAACATAGTTAAAAAAAAAAAAAAAAGACTTGCATATGACAAAAACCTGCTGTGGCCTAGGAAATGGTACAGAGGTAGTGTAGTTACTTGCAGGCATGAGGTCCAAGTTTGATCCCTGGCATTGAATATGCCAGAGTGATGCTCTGGTTCTTTCTCTAGTAAGTCAATCTTTTTTTTTCCCTTTAATTTTTTTTAATCCTTTTTAAATTTATTGAATAGAGATAGCCAGAAATTGAGAGGGAAGGTGGTGACAGAGACGAAGACACTTATAACACTGCTTCACCACTTGCAAAGCCTTCTTGCTGCAGGTGGGGTCCAGGGAACCCAGTCTTTGTGCACTGTAATGTGTGGGCTCAACCAGGTGTGTCACCACCTGGTCCCAATCTTTTTCTTTCAAACAGAGAGCGAGAGCGAGAGTGAGAGAGACAGCGAGAGAGAGAGAGAGAGAGAGAGAGATCATATAGCACCAAAGTTTCCTTGAATGCAGCGGAGGCCAGGCTTAGAGATAACAAAGCAGCACACTATCCAAGTTAGCTATTTTGCAATCCCCTCCATTAAATTATTTGTGTGTGGGGGGGGGGAGAGGGAAAGAGGGAAAGAGGGAGAGAGAGAGAGAGGTAGAGGTGCATCAAATGTTATCTTGGTTAAGCCTCACTCTATTCCTCCACTCTGAGGGGTTCATCACATAAGTGGAGGTTATGAGAAATTACATGACTTTTTAGTCACATAGCTTGGAGCTAGATTCCAAACCTGGGTCAGGCTCCCTTTCATCATGCTATTTGGAATCGTCATCATTAGCTGTTTTATATTTCCGATGGAGATAATCAATCAAATCCTAAAGAGCTATACTTGAAAAAAGGGTCAAAAGTTAATATGAATGCTGTCAGAGTCATCTTCACAGCCAGCAGCTGCTGGGCTCACTTAGGGACAGCTGGAAGCTGCAAATCACTTCTAAACAAATAAAATTTCAGATCATCATGTACTGAAAAGTGCTTATCCTGAGACTCTCCTTTTTCTTTATTAGTTTTTTGTTGCCACCAGGGTTATTGCTGGGTCTCAGTGCCTCAGTGCCTCAACAAATTCACCACTCCTGGTGGCCTTTTTCTTTTTTAAAGTATTTTATGTTATTAAGATATACAAAAGGAAAAAAAAAAGATACAGAAAAAGACCAGAGTACTGCTCAGCTCAGACTTGTGGTAATACTGGGGATTAAACCTGGGACTTTTGGACTTCAGGCATGAAAGTCTTTAGCATATGCCGTCTCCCAAGCCCTTTTTCTTTCTTTTCCTGATTTTCAATGGTTTTATTTTTAATTAGTTTTTTAATGAGAGAGAGAGAGAGAGACCAGAGCATTGTTCAGCTCTGGCTTATGGTGGTGCTGGAGACTGAGCGTGGGGCCTTTGGTGTCTCAGGCATTGAAGTCTTTTTGCATAACCATTATGCTGTCTCCTCAACCCTCTTTCTTGCTTTCTTTCTTTTTTTTTTTTTTTCCTTATTTTTTAACCAGAGCACTGCTCAGCTCTGGTTTATGGTGGTTTAAGAGGATTGAACCTGGGATTTTGGAGTCTCAGGCATGAGTCTCTTTGCATAACCATTATGCTACCTACCCCCCACTCCCACCCGACTATGATGCTTTGGATGTTGCCAACAAAATTAGAATCATCTTAACTGGGCCCAGCAGGCTAATTCTAGATATGAATTTTTCACTATTAAGGGGAAAAAGAAAAGGTAGGGAAAGATAGGGCAAACCCTGTTTGGTGTAACCTAATTTTCAGTAATCATCAGAGTCTGACTCTTAGAAGCAATAGACATACCAGGAAGGCACTGGTCTTGGCTCCAAATCCCAGACCTACTATATGTTACCTTGAGCAAGCCACTTATCTGTGTCCTCTCATCTATCAAATGAAAGAAAAGCAATAACACATGCCCCATCCACTTAGAGACTCACTAGACATCAACTTGTCTTTACTGTGAAGAGCAGCTGCCTATCCTGTTACCACCCCACCCCATCTCTCTAGGTGGCTTCAGATGGACCTGAGCACCCTCTTCCCTGGCTTTTCCCACACCCCGAGACTTCCTGTATCCCAGAACAGCCAGTGTGACCCGCAGAAGAAGTCCATGAAAGCCACACTAAGGATCTGCTCCATAAGAACAATGCAGTACAGAGAAGGGGCTTTTTGCCACATGGTTTTTGACTCAAAATTCAAATAGGTGGGGGCTGGGTGATAATGCAGTAGGTTAACTGCACATGGCCCAAAGCATAAGGACTGGCGTTAAGGATCCCAGTTTGAGTTCCCAGCTCCCCACCTGTGTGTGTGTGGGGGGGTCACTTCATAAGCAGTGAAGCAGGTCTGCAGGTGTCTTTCCCCCTCTTCTTCCCCTCCTCTCTTGATTTCTCTTTGTCCTATCCAACAACAGCAATCACAACAATAACAATAACAGTGAAGGCAACAAAAATGGGGAAGATGGCCTCCAGGGACAGTAGATTCCTAGTGCAGGCACTGAGCCCCAGCAATAACCCTGGAGGAAAAAAAATTCAAACAGGTTTTGTTTTAACTGTATTACTTTCTTTACCCCAAATCAGTGAGCAAGTGTTTGTTCAAGTTTGAGAGAAAAACCAAACATGAACTTCCTTTGAAATAATGTTGATTGGAGCCTGGGGAGTGGCACGCCCAGGTAAGGGCACAACATGTACAAAGACCCAGGTTTAAGCCCCTCATTTTCACCTGCAGAGAGGGGTTTAATAAACAGTGAAGCAGTGCTGCAGGTGTTTCTCTATCTTCCCCTCATATCTCAACTTCTCTGTTCTATCAAATAATAAAAAATAAAATAAAATTAAAATGGTGACCAGAAGCAGTGGATTCATTTTCTGGGCATCAAGCCCCAGTGGCAACTGAAAATTAATGGGCATCTCAGAAGTCTCCCCTGCACTCCAGGCGGTCCGTTAGCAGAGGGTCTTGAAGCACAGAGAAAACAGCAAGCTTAGAACCCTGACATCAAGCTTAGAACCCAGCAAAGACTGTTTGGAGTCAGAATCTCAGTATCTCCCTTCTTGTCCCAGACATTCCTCCCACATATGGTAGGGAAGGCAGTAAATCCCTTAAGAGGGCTGCTCAAGAGGAGTAACGATCCCTTCATATTTGCATGCATGTATTTTTTCGTGGAGAGAAATAGGACAGGATCCTGATTTTAAATTGAAACTAGTGGTGCAGTCCACTACCCTCTGGGAAGACAGAGAACACTCTATTCTCCAGCTGTGCTTTGGCCTGTTTATTTTGGTAACCATTGTGGGACTGTCCCCTTCCAGTCACCTGGGAAGAAGGCAGCAGTTGTGTAACAGGATCTCAAGGAGCTGACTTTGTCCAAGGTCACTGGTGAGTCACTGGACTGGATCTTGTTTTTGAAAAGCCTGGCTCTTCCTGTCTACTTACCAAAGGTTAAAGTGGCTTCTGACCAGTTCCCTCTTTCAGTCCTGACTTCCCTATCTCCCTCCTCCCCCTTACTGGAGATCCTATGAATTAGAAGCACTTCTCCCTATGGCCCCCGTTCTCAGCATTCATCTTCCCCAGTGCATGACCTCTCATAAATGACTTAGCTTCTAGACAGACAGAAGCTGAGACTGAACTCCAAACAGGGCCCTCTACAGTCTGGCTGGGTCATCACCATGTCCCAATCAAGCTACCTCTGAAGACAGGCCTAGCAGGATTTGGAAGTGCCAATCCCATCAGTCACCACCTCTCAGGCACACTGATCTTCTCAGGAAGGCCCTCGATATTTCCTTGGCTTGTTGTCAATCACGATTCACCTGACTTCCTCATTCTCCAAAGATGCTTCTTGAGGCTGCTGTTCACAGGCCTCACTTGAGAGGCAGAGAGGGATAGGCTTCAGAAATAATGTTTATCTGGGGTTTCTGTTTGGGACAACTAGAGCTGTGTGAGAAGCAGGCATCCCCTGGGGAGTAAAATTCCGGAATCTTTTAAGCCAGTTTGCATTTGTTAAAGCCTGATTCTGCAATGATCAGCAAGATGTTGAATGACTCTGCCTTTAGATCAACAATTTGAGCCTGAACACTGAGGTGATTAGGGATGAGAAGCATGGTTTTGGCTGGACTTGAAACAAAACCTCAACTAGAATGGGAAAAAAAAAGGATAGCACTAGTCTAAGGAAGAATACCCAGAGTACACTTGTCCACTAAAGTGTGTTGGCAAGAACGATGTCTAAGGGGCTGGGTGGTGGCACACCTTGTAGAGTTCACATGTCACAATGCAAAAGGACCTGGATTCAAATCCCTTAACACACACACACACACGCACACGCACACACACACATATGCACACACACGCACACATACGCACACGCTCTCTGGCAAGAGGGGAAGCCTCACAAGCAGTGAAAATAGGGCTGCAGATACTTCTCTACCTTCCCTTCCCTCTTGACGTCTCAGTCCAATAAATAGTCAAATTTACTTATTAAAAAAAAAAATGGAGTCAATACCACACAGGTCTGCTGTGTACCCGAGTAAGTAATCTATCCTCCCAGAGCCTGAAATCTACTTGAAGTGTGTGGGGTAGTGGTGGTGACAGTACCTACCAAATAGTTTTTCTTTTGACTACAACCTTGCTCAGCTCTGGCTTACAGTGGTGCTGGAGATTGAACCTGGGACCTCTGAGCCTCAGGCATGAAAGTCTGTAGTGTAAAAAACAATGTGCTGGGAGTCGGGCAGTAGCACAGAGGGTTAAGCACACGTGGTGCAAAGCACAAGCGTAAGAAGCCCAGTTTGAGCCCCCAGCTCCCCACCTGCAGGGGAGTCGCTTCACAGGTGGTAAAGCAGGTCTGCAGGTGTCTTTCTCTCTCTCTGTCTTCCCCTCCTCTCTCCATTTCTCTCTGTCCTATCCAGCAACAACAACATCAGTAACAACAACAATAAAACAAGGGCAACAAAAAGGGAATAAATAAAAATTAAAAAAAAAAACCAATGTGCTATTTCCCCAGAGTTTTCTTTATTTTCAGAAAGTGCTGGGGGATGAACTTAGTTTCACATATGAGCAATACTAGAGTAGATGGCCTTTTTTCTTTAATTGAGAGGAGTCAACTTAACACCGCTCCACTATCTATGGAACTTCCTGCAAAGCCTCCTGTGATATTTCTGTGTGGTGCTAGGGCTGGAACGCAGGTCTTCGTGCAATGGTAAGGCTGTGAGTCCCATATGTCTGAGGGTCTCCTATGTTCCATCAGGCAAGTTATTTAGGGAGAACTAACATCAGGCATGGAGTATGCTTGGTGTAAAGCCTGGCACTCAGGCAAGGGGATGAAGAATAGGAAGAAGGCATTGCTTCAAAGTCTGCCGGCCCTGTCCACTTCCCATCATATACAGAGACCTGTTATAATCTGTTGTTCTCCCTTTGGATCCACTGTAGATACCAGATCTGTGCCCCACAGCTGTGTTTCTTCCTGAGATGGGGAATATACCAGGCTTCCATGATGGGACATGAGTCTCTGAGGATCTAGAACTGTTACGGAAGATATCATATGCCTGAAATCCCACTGAGTACCAAAAACAAACAAACAAACAAACAAACAAAACAACCCCAACAGATACAGAAAAAAATAAAACTGTGCTTTCTTGCCTTCTGTGATAGCTCATGAGATATCTCTGATGACTCTTTTATTGTTGGACACTAAGTGTTCTAAGTTTGATATGGTCAAGGGATAGCTACAGGCAAGCTGGTAGAGACTATGCATAGATTAAAATTCCTACACACATGAGAAATACAACTTAAAGGTTAAGGCAACATGTTTTACAAAAGACAAAATCTGTCTGGAATTGTTTTTTTCAGGAGCAGAAAATAACCAAAGAAAACCTGTACCAAAAATTTATCTTTATTATTATTATTATTATTATTTTTATCAGGAGGCACACCAAAGTGGAATACTTATGAGATCATTCCTTACAACAGCTGAAGTAAAACAAAGGACAAAAGACAAAAAAAAAAAAAAAACATAAACAAGACAATTTATTGGAATCAACAATCAACAGGGGGGTAAGTTTTTCAGCTATGCCATCGCTACTTGGAAAGGTCACTTCACATTTCTGAACAACAGCTCCCTGGACCTTTGAAATAAGGATGTGAGATCAGACTGTCTCACACTCCAGCACATGAAGGTTTTGACCCTCTCAGGGATGATCTGAAAGGGAAGGAGCATCATGAGTTCCCTCTCCCAGGCAGTAGGGGACAAGTTCTTAATACAATGAAACACTAAAAGGCCATTCTACAAAGGTAGAATGAATACAGAGGTGGAAAGGTAGCAGCTCTCTTTTTCTTCATTGGACAAAAAGGACTTGGTTGAGCAAGTGCAGGGGAATGTGCTGAAGGAAAAACCACCCAGATTCAACTCAAACTTGATAGGCTTTATACTATAAACTGCGCACCAAAGAAAAAGCTGCATGTCACAAGGCCTCCACTATGGCCCGTGAGGTGGCACAATGGAAGAGCTCTGGACTTACAAGCATGAGATCCTGAGTTCAATTCCTGGGACCACATATATCAGAGTACTGTTCTGCCTCCCTTTCTCATTATGAGATAAAATAAAACAAGGCCTCTATCACATATATAACTTTAGTAACAAGTCAACATTGTAAAAGTCATCATCACAGAAAAATCTAGAAATGAACCAGAAGTTCCCAACCTGTCTCTACAAAATCATTCTCAAAGGGGCCAGGTGGTGGCACACCTGGTTGAGTGCTCACATTACAGTACACAAGGACCTGGGTTCAGCCCCAACCCCCACATGCAGGGGGAAAGCTTCCTAAGTGGTGAAACAGTGTTGCTGGTATCTCTCCTTCCCTCCCCACCTCCTTCCCTCTCAACTTCTGTCTCCATCCAAAATAAATAAAATAATTAGACAAAAATCATCCTCAAGTCTCAAAAACTCAACAGTAAGAATAAGTAGTAAGAGAACTCTCAGAGACAGGACAATGTTAGACTACAAGAAAAGCTTTTCAGTCTAGACCTGCAGAAATGGTAAGCGATTCACTGCAGAAACAACATGACCTTTTCACCAAATTCCAGTGCATGAATCCTTTTTCTTTTTAAGTTTTTGAGAGAGGTTGAGAGAGACAGAAAGGGAGAGTAAAAGGGAAAGAGAAAGAAGGAAGCACCAGGGCCGGCTCATGGCTCACCTGGTTGAGTGCACACAGACCTGGGATCAAACCCCCGGTCCCCACCTGCACGGGGAAAGCTTTGCGAGTGGTGAAGCAGTGCTGCAGGTGTCTCTCTGTCTTCTCTACCACCTTCCCTCATGATTTCTGGCTGTCTCTATTCAATAAACAAATAAAGATTAAAAAAAAAAAGAAAGAAAGAAAAAAGAAAAGAAGGAAGCAGTGCAGCACCACGCCAACTGCTCATGAATCCGTCCCCCCTGCAGTTCAGGTCCAGGGGCTTGAATCCAAGTCCTTGTGCACAGTAATATGTGTTTGCTCTACCAAGTGCATGATCATCCAACCTCATTAACTCCCCTCCCTCCCTTTTTTTTTTATTATCTTTTAAATATTTTATTTATTTCTTTTTTTGTTGCCCTTGTTGTTTTTATTGTTGTAGTTATTATTGCTACTGATGTCGTTGTTGTTGGATAGGACAGAGAGAAATGGAGAGAGGAAGGGAAGACAGAGAGGGGAGAGAAAGATAAGGCACCTGCAGACCTGCTTCACCGCCTGTGAAGCGACTCCCCTGCAGCTGGGGAACCAGGGTTCGAACTGGGATCCTCACTGGTCCTTGCACTTTACGCCATGTGCGGTTAACCCACTGCGCTACCACCCAACTCCCCCTCCCTCCTTTTTTAAGGTTTATTTTTTAGGAGAGACCAGAGCACTGCCTAATTCTAGCATATGTGGCATCAGAGATAAGAACTGGTATCATATATACATATATATATATATATATACACGTCCTTTGCTCTATCTCATCTGCCTGATAATAAATTCTTACTTTTAATGCAGTGCTGGGAATGAACATAGATTCTTACACACAGGTAACACCACTGAGTTGCCTTTCTAGTCCAAGTGGTATATGTAATTATAATAATAATCACTATTATTATTTTAGCAGGAGAGGTAGAGGAGGGAAAAGACACCCAAACACCACTCTACCACCCTTCGGTGCTTGCTAAGCAGTCCTTTGGAGTGTTCACCTGTAGTGCAGGGGATAGAACCCAGGGCCTCACACATAATAGAGTGTATTCTTTACCCACTAAACTATCTCCTGGTTCCAATGTTTATTTATTTACATTATTAAATAAAGAGAGCAATGTAAAGCTACCTTATAGGGAAGACTTCTGACACACAGGGTAGAAATTATCTGGAATGTCTCAAAGTCAGGGAGTGGCACAAGGAAAAAAATATGAAGGTCAGGGGTCAGGGAAATGGTTCAGCAGTAAAGCACAGGACTTGTGTACCTGAGCCCCCAGATTCAAACCCACACAACACATGTCAGAGCAGCACTCTTGTCTCTTGTGAAATAAATGGCTCAAAAGTCCTTGACGATGACCAAGTGTGCTGTTTGTTGCTAAGGATTATCTAAGAGTCCACTGACACACACACACACACACACACACACACACACACACACACACGCTCTCTGTAGGCCTTGGCCTCCCCTGTATAAAGTAAAGAGAATATTCCCTTTTCCCTTTCTCATGACTACCTAGCTGCGAAGGATGATGATAAACAAAGCGACTTTACCTTAGTTTTCCCATCTTACAGGAGATTTTATGAATGAGATGGGGAGAGATATATAGCATATGCAGTACAGGGATTGAACTTAGGGCCTTAAGCATGCAAGTCCTGTGCTTAATTGCTAAGGCTAAGCCACCTCCCTGTCCAGCATCATATTTCATTCTAAGGGTACTCTCGCTGCATTCCAAAAGTCAATTTCCAATCTTTTTTTTTTTTTTTTTTTTTAACGAGGAGGATGAAGGAGCTAATTTCTGGTTACCTAAAATGGCACAGAATACTCCATTTCACTAAGAAAACATTAATTCGTATAGGACTTATGGGAGTCGGGCAGTAGCGCAACGAGTTAAGTGCACGCAAAGTGCAAGGGCCAGTGTAAGGAACCTGGTTCGAGCTCTCGGCAACCCACCTGCAGGGGAGTCGCTTCACAGGTGGTGAAGCCGGTCTGCAGGTGTCTTTCTCTCCCCCTCTCTGTCTTCCCCACCTCTCTCCATGTCTCTCTGTCCTATCCAACAACGACAACAAGAATAACTACAACAATAAAACAAGGGCAACAAAAGGGAATAAATAAATATTTTTTTAAAAATAACTTGTATATATCTTCAAAACATATTAAAAGTAGGGCAGAGAGTAAAATAGCATAATGGTTATGCAAAAGACTCTCCTGCCTGAGGCTCCAAGGTCCCGGGTTCAATCCCTAGCACCATCATCAGCCAGAGCTGAGCAGTGCTCTGGTAAAAAAACAAGACAAAAGAAGAAGTTCTTCTTTCTCCATCTACCAAGTTGCCCCCAAAGATACCTCAATATATCAGGGCTGGGGGAGACAGCTAAAACTATGCAAAAAAAAAAAACCCAAACAAACCTTTCATGCCTGAGGCTCTGAGAGTTCAAGTTCAAAGCCCAGTATCAATATAAGCCAGAGCTGAAGAGTGCTCTAGTTAGAAAAAAATAATGGTAATTATAGTAAAATAAAATAAAAATCTCATTGTATCTCACAGGCTCCTCAGACAGGGGCAGCTAACTGTGATAGCTTGCATCCTTATCTTTTCTCCAAATACAACGTCCTTCCTCTGGCAAAACCCTAAAATAGCAACAGTCCAGATTAGCATTGGCTTGAGGAACAGGTGCTTGGCTGAATAATATTAGAATTAACGTAGGGTCAAACCCCAAACGGAGCCACCTGGTGGGCAAGAATGCCAGGCAGAAATGGAACTGTTTCCTTCATCCAAGTGCCTGCCCTGGCAAGCTCAGCTACAGCAGCCCGCATCACATCCTGCTCTCTGTCGAGGAAACCTCATGCCCAGTTAGAGGCAGACTGGCACACACAATGCTCTCACCTTTCAGCAGATCTGGATGCACGTAGCCCAGCACGTCAGAGACCCCCAGCTCCTGGCGAGAACAGGTGCCGCCGTGGATGTGCAGCCAGGCGGGCTCGGCGAGGGCAGTGCACAGCGCCGTGATGGACAGGGCGCCCGGCAGGGCCGATGCCAGGCTACGCTCGGGCTGTTTGGGCAGCGCACTGCCCGCCGGGCTCCTCCGCCGGCGCCCGCCGGGCAGCCCTGCGCCTCCCGGGGCGTACATGCCCAGGGCCCCCCGTCTCGCTTCCGCGGCCGCTGCTGGGTGCTGCCGACCTTCGCGGGGCGCACAGCCCGCCTGTCCCGGGGAGGAGAGGAAGGCGCTGGATTAGCGGCGGAGAGGGTGGGTACCCGAAGCCGGAGGGCAAGGGGTGGGAGCCGGGGTCGAGGGGAGACTGGAGGGCTGCGGGGGCTGGGGGGGCGGGGACCAGGTCCCTGCTATGTGGCTGCGGAGGCGCAGTATGTGGACCCGGAAGGGCTAGGAGCCGGCTGGTTTCTAGGCACCCGGTGGAGGGCTACAGGGACAGAGGCATCGCCTGCTGATAGGAGGAAGATCTGGACCTGGGGAGTCGGTAAGGGTGCTGAGGGGCATAAGGCCGGGCTGGGCCGCAGGGATCGGGGACCTGGAATCTGGGCACGGAGCTCTGGGGCGGGACCTCTGAGCAGAAAAGACCCTCTCCACGTCACCCTTTTCCTCACCGATCAGCAGGCGTCAGGGCCGGGGGGCAGTGCTCCCTCCTGTCACTTGCTGGTCCACAGCCCGTGGCCGAGGGAGCCCAGGCCCTAACTAATCCGCAACGCCCGGACGGATCCCGGTCCGGTCCACTTCCGGCTTCCTTCTTCTCCACCTCCTCTGGCTCCCCGCCCCAGTCCTCCCCCATTACGTCATCACCCGGGCGCGTCGCAGGCTCCCTGTGCAAAGCCTCACGGGACTGGTAGTTCTATCCAATAACGAGATGGGGGTGGGGCAAAGGAGAGGAGACGCACTACAACTCCCAGCGGGTAGCGCAGCCGTAACAGCGGGCACTTCATCTCCCAGAAGGCCCCGCGAACTTCCGACCGAAGAGGGCAGGCCAGGGGGTGGTCGGACATCCAAATAAGCGTCGTGGGGCTTTGCGCGCGACGACCCGCGTTCGGTTCGGCCGACTCTGCTCACTCCTCACCCTGACAGAACCACCATGAAAGACTCGCTAGTGCTGCTGGGCCGAGTCCCGGCGCACCCCGATTCCCGCTGCTGGTTTCTGGCCTGGAACCCCGCGGGAACGCTGCTGGCCTCGTGCGGTGGCGACCGCAGAGTCCGCATCTGGGGCGCGGAGGGTAAGGCCCCGCCCTGCCCCACAGCCGCCCGCGCTGCGGGGGCTCGGCGCACAGTCGCCGCCGGGGGCAGAGTGACCCTGGGCGGGCTTCCGACCCTGGGCCGCGCTAGCTACTTGGAGAAAGACTTGCAAGGGGGCAAAGGTGGTCGGTAAGAAGCAGTCACCTCGGCTAGACAGACTGGAACTGTGAAGGGACTTGAGATAGTTGCAGAGGCAGGGAAATGAGAGGAGGGCAGTGGTATACCGCTGAGTAATTTGGGGACATGATGGTGAAGTTTTGGGAGGCACTTAAAAGAGTTTAAGTCAGGAAGGTGGCAGCTGATTTGTTTTAACAGAACTCTTGCAGAGGAAATAGTTTTGTGAAAGCATGTTAAATACACTGGTTGAGTTTTGTCCCCGGAGTTGGCTCCAGCACTGGCCCCATTCTGGAGTAACGTTGTTGGTGCTTCGGCACTTTTATTATTTAATTTTTATTTTTGAACCAAAGTACTGCTCTGTAGTGGCTGATGGTGGTATTGGGCATTGAACCTGGGGCCTCGGAACCTTAGGCATGAACATCTTTATATATATACATACATACATACATACATATATATATATTTTATTTTCCCTTTTGTTGCCCTTGTGTTTTATTATTATTATTGTTGTTGTTATTGATGTCATCGTTGTTGGATAGGACAGAGAGAAATGGAAAGAGGAGGGGAAGACAGAGAGGGAGAGAGAAAGACAGACACCTGCAGACCTGCTTCACCGCTTGTGAATCGACTCCCCTGCAGGTGGAGGGGGGCTTGAACCAGGATCCTTATGCCAGTCCTTGCAATTCGCGCCACATGCGCTTGACCTGCTCCCATGACCTTTTTTTTTTCCATAACTACTATGCTATCTCGCTGGTCCACACCTTTTTGGTATCCAACTCCAGAGTCTGACCTGTCTTCTGCTTCTAGGTGACAACTGGGTCTGTAAATCTATCCTTTCTGAAGGCCATCAACGCACTGTAAGGAAAGTGGCCTGGTCTCCCTGTGGGAATTACCTGGCCTCTGCCAGCTTTGATGCTACCACTTGTATTTGGAAGAAGAACAAGGATGACTTTGAGGTAAACAGGCTAGATAGGCTGAGATTAATTGCCTGTTTGATTCCTAGGGTTGGTTCAGGAACCTGAGCCAAATAGGCTCAGGGTGAAGGCCCAGATAAGTGCATATGTTACCGCACACAAGGACCAGGGTTCAAGCCCCCACGGCAGGGGGAAAGCTTCTAGTGGCAGAGCAGAATTGCAGGTCTCTCTGTCTCACCATTTCCATCCCCTTTCCCTCTCAGTTTCTCTCTGTCCTATCAAAGTTTTAAAAAAGAAAGAGTGGTAGGGACAGTGGCACAGTGGATAAAGCACTGGATTCTCAACCATGAGGTCCTAAGTTCAATCCCTGGCAGCACATGTACCAGAGTGATGTCTGGTTCTTTCTCATAAATAAATGAATAAATAAATTCTTAAAAAAAAAAAAAAAAGGACCCCAGGTGACCCTTTTTCCTTTTCACAGTGTGTAACTACTCTGGAAGGTCATGAAAATGAGGTCAAGTCAGTAGCTTGGGCCCCATCTGGTAACCTCCTTGCTACCTGCAGCCGAGATAAGAGTGTGTGGGTCTGGGAAGGTGAGTCTGGGAAGGTTCTTCTGGGAGCAGTTGAGACCAAACAGACTTCCCTCTCTGTGTCTGACAGGACTAACTCATTGTCTCCTTTTCCCTTCTCGTAGTTGATGAAGAAGATGAGTATGAATGTGTCAGTGTCCTCAATTCTCATACACAGGATGTAAAACATGTGGTTTGGCATCCAAGCCAGGAGGTAAGAAGCAAAGTATCTTGGTGGAAAGAAGTTCTGGTGTGGAAGAGTATGCCCACCCCTCCTTACTCTTCAGTCTCAACCTGACTGTTTACAGGGATTTTTACCTCTGACTTAAAGACATTGATTGATCCCTTTATAAAAAACAGATCCCTGGGACTGCCCTGTCTCATCAGGGAGAGATATTAGAACCACAAGCATTTCCTAGACCATACAGACAAGTGCTATGTTTTCCTTGCTTTCTCTCTCCCAAACCTCTGCCCCAGTTGTTAGCCTCTGCCAGCTATGATGATACAGTGAAGCTCTACCGAGAGGAAGAGGATGACTGGGTGTGCTATGCCACCCTTGAAGGCCATGAATCCACTGTATGGAGCTTAGCCTTTGACCCCAGTGGCCAGCGCTTGGCATCTTGCAGTGATGACCGGACCGTGCGCATCTGGCGCCAGTATCTCTCAGGCAATGAACAAGGTGAGAGGCCAATGAGAGAACTGAAGGAAATTCCTCTAGCACAAGATTTACAGTCTACTAGCGACTAAAACACACAGTGGTAGGATGTGAGTTGTGACGTAAGAAAACTCCAAACAGAAAGCAGGAAGAGTCAGAGATGGAAAGACTTGTGGACAAGGATCCATTTCATCCCAGCTTAAAAGTGTGGGTAGGATTTACACAAAAACCTGGGTGAGAAAAGAACAACGTGAACAAAGGTATTGAAGGTAGGAAAGGTAGGCCAGAAACAGTGATTTCCTTAGATGGAACATAAGATATTGGGGGCTTGGGGGAGAATAGCATGGAGCAGTGGCTGGTGGATGACCTTAAAAGGCAGGCTCACAGTCAGTTTGAAATAAAAGTTCATTTATTTGTTTGCTTTTAGAATAAGCCATTTATCAGAATTCTGCTGTAAAAATACTGCTTTGGCTGTAGTGTTTTAAATGAGTGAAGATGGGGACTTGTGATTGAAGGTGGGGTGAGGGAGGAGGGCAAGTTAGGATTTCTTCTGCAGTGGGGTAAATTACTTACCTCAAGTACCCAGGGCATATGTTTTGGGCTCAATGTAAGTCTTCTATGCAGGGGTGGCATGCAGTGGCTCTGACCCCAGCTGGAAATGTGTCTGCACTTTGTCGGGCTTCCACTCCAGGACCATTTATGATGTTGCTTGGTAAGCAAGACTCTGCCTCTCCTTTCCTTACAGGCTTTTTACCACCTTAGGACTAGAGAGTAGCCACTCATGTTTCTTCTGATAACACTGGTCTGACTACCATTCTGTCTTTGAGCTGACTGGCTCAGGGTTCAGGGGAGCAGGGAACAGACTTCCACCAGCCCTGTACACATACTATGATTCCCATATCACGAGTACCTTTAGGAGTCACAGCTTCATGCCATATAGATACACTTATTATTGAAATGGTAGCATTACGATTTGTGTTTGATGGTTTAACACCGAGTCTACCCTTTGGAAGTTTAGAAAAGGCACTCCAGGGCAGAGGTAGATAGTATAAAGGTTATGCAAACAGACTCCCATGCCTGAGGTTCCAAAGGTCCAGGTTCAATTCTCTGTGCCACCATAAGCCAGAGCTGAGTAGTGCTCTGATAAAATAAAGGGAAAAAAAAGAAAAAGTCACTCCATTTCTGTAGGAGAGAGAACAGTTTTGACCTTGAGAATCTGTTAATGGCCCTAAGCTTTATATTATTTATATATTATGTTACTTGAAAATAACAGAAATAGACATGTATTATAAAATTCTGTGGAATATTATGTCACTGTTAAAAGATAGTTTAAGAATACTTCACATTGGGGGCCGGGTATTAGCACAATGGGTTAAGCACACATGGCACGAAGCGCCAGGACTGGCGTAAGAATCCCAGTTCAAGCCCCTGGCTCCCTACCTGCAAGGCAGTTGCTTCACAAGTGGTGAAGCAGGTCTGCAGGTGTCTTTCTCTCCCCCTCTCTGTCTTCCCGTCCTCTCTTAATTTTTCTCTGTCCTATCCAACAACAACGGCAGCAATGACAATAACAATAATAACAAGGGCAACAAAAATGGGAAAAAAGGCCTCCAGGAGCAGTGGGTTTGTAGTGTAGGCACCAAGCCACCCTGGAGGCAAAATAAATAAAATAAACATAAATAAAAATAAAAATACTTCATGTCAAAGAAAACTTTAAATGAGAAAAGTATAATTCAGAGTTATATGTGGTCTTTTTTAAGGTTTAAGGGGTGATATTTGCAGTTATGTAAAGGCAGTGCTTTCATGGAGATGTTAAGCTAAGGCCTGAAGTTTGGGAAGAGAGCAGGCTAGTGACTGTAAAACCAGTTCCCTCTACTTAATTTGCCAAGTTGGGGAGGAACCACCTGTGTATGCACTGACATACATGTTCCCCCAGGTGTCAGCTGACAGGGGCCCTGGCCACAGCTTGCGGAGATGATGCCATCCGAGTGTTTGAGGAGGATCCCAGCTCAGATCCACAGCAACCCACCTTCTCCCTGACAGCCCACTTGCCTCAGGCCCATTCCCAGGATGTCAACTGTGTGGCCTGGAACCCCAAGGTCCCAGGGCTCCTGGTTTCCTGTAGTGATGATGGGGAAGTAGCCTTCTGGAAGTATCAGCGGCCTGAAGGCCTCTGAGCCACCTTAGCTTTGGACATAACTATGATTTCCTAGGAAATGCCATAAGACTTTCTTCAGCCTCTGAGATGACTTGGAAGAGCACCCTTGACCTTCTAACTTGACTCTTCCATTCCGTTATACTCTGTCCCCTCCTTTGACATGGGACTGACTCTTGGTAAAAAAACAAACTTAACTATAGGACATCAATCAGCACATTATAATTATGCCACAAATTTTTAAGGTATTAGTTTTTTGGGGGGAGGGGAATTTATATATAATCACTATCTATACACATAGAGGTTTACCTTAGGCCTTTCTGAAATTGCAAACTTTATATGTTACGAGAATATACATAATTTAAAAGAAATCCATGGTAAGTCCTTCACTGAAAGCTTGTTTGGAGGTTCTAGCAGGGAAGCACAGCTACTCGACTGAAGACCGGTCCATCTCTATTCGGGGAAGGCCGTCCTCTTCGACGGAGTGCGCAGCTTCCACACTCGGGAGGGACGCACATGGAGTGGTGAGGGAGGAAGGGGACACCCGCCTAGCCAGCCAGATCAGCTGAATCAACCCCGGCAATAAATGAGGTTGACAGATATCGCAGCCAGATCGCCCTCACATCCAAGTTCTTCACTGAAATAGGATCTGCTGTATCAACGTCTGGGTATATCCTTGCATTTAAGACATGAGTTAACACTGAGGGAAATTTCCTAGTATAGGTTATGTTAGGGCAAGACACACCTGTGCATTCCTTTAGCAACACTCTTGTACATTTTTTTTTTTTTTTTGCCTCCAGGTTTATTGCTGGGGTTCAGTGCCTGCACTATAAGTCCATTGATCCTGGAGGCCATTTTTTTCCCTTTTTATTGTTGGATAGGACAAAGAGAAATCGAGAGAGGAGGGGAAGACAGAGTGAGGGAAAGATAGAACCTGCAGACCTGTTTTACCATTTGTGAAGCGAACCCCTGCAGGTAGGGAACCAGGTGCTCAAACGGGATCCTTATGCTGGTCCTTGTGCTTGGCACCATGTGTGCTTAACCTACTGAGCTACCACCCAGCCCCTATCTCTTGAACTTTTTGTGTCATTTGCTGTGATAGCAACAACCAAGGAGTTGTTGGGGAAGGATAGGAACCCTGAAAAGGAAAAGCCCATCTACTTTTTTTTTTTTTTTTTTGGTCATTGCTTGACTGCTTCAAACTGAAATTTTCAGGTAGACAGGCAGACAGGGAAAGATAGCACCACACCAAAGCTTACTCCAGGTGGTGGGGGCCAGGTTTGAACCTAAGTCCTGTACATGGCAAAGCAGGCACCTTTCCAGGTAGAGCCAACTTGCTGTCTTTTAACTCTTCTAACAATCATTTAAATGCATTTGACTTGAGGACTGTTCCCAAAGTCAGAACTTTCATGTGATTTTTTTTTTTTTTTAACCAGAGCACTGTTCAGCTCTGGCATATGGTGGTGCAGGAGATTGAACCTGTGACTTTGGAGTTTCAGGCAGGCTCTCATGCCTTTACATAACCATTATGCTCTCTACCCCTGCCCTCATGTAATTTTTATACCACTGAAATAATGACAGACTTCAGAAAACAGGATGGTTAGAGCAGTGGTTCTCAAAATGTGGTTTGCTGATGCCAGTCTGACATAGAAACAATTAGTTGCTTATATATTTTTTTTCAAGATTTATTTTCTTTAAATAATTATAAAAAACTTAAAATTTGATTTATTTCATGAATGGTCAGAGCACCACTCTTGCATATGTTGAAGCACTAGGTCCAAACCCAGGGCCTCAAGCATGCAAATCCTGCTTCACCTACTTAGTCATCTCTCCTGCTCCTGCTTTAAATTTTGCTCATTGAGGAACACTGCTAATAGCTTCTGACAGGGAAGCATGAATAAAGCTCTTCTGCTCATTGAAGTATGGTTATCTTGAGAAAACAGTTGTGCTGGAGTCAGTCATAAGCTAAATTAACTTGTGCTTCATAGCATGCCATTTTTTCTTGAAAGTATCAACAAACAGTATTTATACTTGGCAGACGTATTTTAGAAAATGAGACCCAGTGTTGCCAATGATAAAATGAAAGGTTTCAAGTAAAATTAGAATTTTTGAAAGCTGTATTGAAACAGTTTAACATTTTAACTTTCTGAAATTGGTGATGGTATTAACCAAAGTGATTTGTATGATGAAATTATGACACTTCAAAGGTATGTGTAATTCAGTAGATTAACATTTTCCAAATGACTAATGGATGTTGTAAAATCTTTTTCTGGATAAGCAACTCCAAGTATAAGCAAGACTGATGAGTTTTACTATACCAGAACACAGAACTCACTGATGAGGCTCTTCAGATTCCACATGGCGTGTAAGAAATCACTGCTTGTAAGATGTACTATCAAATGGCTACAATAACTAAAAATAGTTTAAATACTCTTTCTCAGCATATATGTGCACAGTCAGCTTCCTTCATTTTTAAAGTTGTGATTATTTTAATGGGAGAAATACAGAAAGAGAGTCAGACACACAGAGAACACTGCTCAGGTGTGGCTTATTGCGGTGCTAAGACTGAGCCTGGGACCTTAGCCTCTCAGGCAAGAAAGTCTTTGTCATAACCATTATGCTCTCTCCTCAGCCTCCATTTTCATTTTATTTTTTTCTTTCCCCTGCAGGTGGGGACTGGGGGCTTCAATCTTGGACATCATGCATAGTAATTTGTGCACTGACCCTGTAAATTGACAATTACTTTTAATTTTTTTGAAGATTTTTATTTTTTCCTTTAATATTCCCTTTTTGTTGTCCATGTTTTCTTTTTTTTTTTTATTTCTTTTTTTTCTTTTATTTTTATTTATTTTTTTTTTAATTTAAGAAAGGATTAATTAACAAAACCATAGGGGAGGAGGGGTACAACTCCACACAATTCCCACCGCCCAATCTCCATATCCCACCCCCTCCCCCGATAGCTTTCCCATTCTCTATCCCTCTGGAAGCATGGACCCAGGGTCATTGTGGGTTGCAGAAGGTAGAAGGTCTGGCTTCTGTAATTGCTTCCCCGCTGAACATGGGCGTTGACTGGTTGGTCCATACTCCCAGTCTGCCTCTCTCTTTCCCTAGTAGGGTGGATCTCTGGGGAAGCTGAGCTCCAGGACATATTGGTGGGGTCTTCAATCCAGGGAAGTCTGGCCGGCATCCTGATGACACCTGGAACCTGGTGACTGAAAAGAGAGTTAACATACAAAGCCAAACAAATTGTTGAGCAATCATGGACCCAAAGCTTGGAAAAGTGGAGAGGAAGTATTAGGGAGGTACTCACTGCAAACTCTAGTGTACTTCTGCTTTCTTACTTTGGTGCCATACTCCAAACTCAGTCAATTTCTGCTTTGCGTTTCTACTTCTTTTTTTTTTTTTTTACATGCATAACATTCCCAAGATTCCCATTTAACAATACAACCCCCACTATTTCATTCATCATTTTTCATGGACCTGTATTCTCCCCACCCACCCACCCACCCCAGAGTCTTTTACTTTGGTGTAATACTCCAATTCCATTTCAGGTTCGACTTGTGTTTTCTTTTCTAATCTTGTTTTTCAACTTCGGCCTGAGAGTGAGATCATCCCGTATTCATCCTTCTGTTTCTGACTTATTTCACTCAACATGATTTTTTCAAGGTCCATCCAAGATCGGCTGAAAACGGTGAAGTCACCATTTTTTACAGCTGAGTAGTATTCCATTGTGTATATAAACCACAACTTGCTCAGCCACTCATCTGTTGTTGGACACCTGGGTTGCTTCCAGGTTTTGGCTATTACAAATTGTGCTGCCAAGAACATATGTGTACACAGATTTTTTTGGATGGATGTGTTGGGTTCCTTAGGATATATCCCCAGGAGGGGAATTGCAGGGTCATAGGGTAGGTCCATTTCTAGCCTTGTGAGAGTTCTCCAGACTGTTCTCCACAGAGGTTGGACCAATTTACATTCCCACCAGCAGTGCAGGAGGGTTCCTTTGACCCCACACCCTCTCCAGCATTTGCTGCTGTTAGCTTTTCTGATGTATGACATTCTCACAGGAGTGAAGTGATATCGCATTGTTGTCTTGATTTGCATTTCTCTGACAATCAGAGACTTGGAGCATTTTTTCATGTGTTTCTCGGCCTTTTGGATCTCTTCTGTGCTGAATATTCTCTCCAAGTCCTCCCCCCATTTTTGGATGGGGTTATTTGTTGTCTTGTTGAGTCTGGCAAGCTCTTTATATATGTTGGTTATTAAACTCTTATCTGATGTATGGCATGTAAAGATCTTCTCCCATTCTGTGAGGGGTCTCTTGATTTGGGTAGTGGTTTCTTTTGCTGTGAAGAAGCTTTTTAATTTGATGTAGTCCCATAGGTTTATACTTGCCTTAGCCTTCCTTGTAATTGGATTCGTTTCATTGAAAATGTCTTTAAAATTTATGCGGAAAAAAGTTCTTCCAATATTTTCCTCTAAGTATCTGATAGTTTCTGGTCTAACATCCAAGTCCTTGATCCACTTGGAATTTACTTTTGTATTTGGTGAAATACAGTGATTCAGTTTCATTCTTCTGCATGTTTCAACCCATTGTTTCCAACACCATTTGTTGAAGAGACTCTGCTTCCCCCATATAATAGTCTGGGCCCCTTTGTCAAAGATTAGATGTCCATACGTGTGGGGCCTCATTTCTGGGCTCTCAATTCTATTCCACTGGTCAGTGTGTCTGTTCATGTTCCAGTACCAAGCAGTTTTGATGACAATGGCCCTATAATACAGTTTGAGATCTGGCAGTGTGGTGCCTCCGGTTCTGTTCTTTTTTCTCAAGATTGTTTTGGCAATTCTAGGTCTTTTCTGGTTCCAGATAAACATTTGTAGCATTTGTTCTATTCTCCTAAAAAATGTGCTTGGGATCTTGATGGGGATAGCATTAAATTTGTAGATGGCTCTGGGTAATATATTCATTTTGATGATGTTAATTCTTCCAACCCATGAACATGGAATATCTTTCCACTTCTTTGTGTCTTTTTCAATTTCTTTGAGTAGTGACTCATAATTTTCAGTATACAAGTCTTTCACTTCTTTGGTTAGGTTTACTCCTAGATATTTTGTTTTTGTTGCTATAGAAAAAGGAACTGATTTCTGGATTTCAATTTCTTCTAACTTAGTGTTTGCATAGAGGAATGCCACTGACTTTTGAATGTTAATTTTATAGCCTGACACCTTACTGTATTGCCTGATGATTTCCAAAAGCTTCTTGCTGGATTCCTTAGGTTTTTCCATGTATACTATCATGTCATCTGCAAATAAGGAGAGTTTGACTTCTTCTCTTCCAATCTGTATGCCTTTAATTCCTTGCTCCTGCCTGATTGCTATGGCAAGAACTTCCAACACTATGTTGAATAGTAATGGTGATAGTGGGCAGCCCTGTCTAGTACCTGATCTGAGGGGAAATTCTACCAGTTTTTCACCATTGAGTATGATGTTGGCTGTAGGTTTGCTATATATAGACTCCAGGAATTTATATAGACTCAGGAATTTTCCATCTATTCCTATTTTTTGTAGTGTTTTGATCATAAAGGGATGTTGTATTTTGTCAAAGGCTTTCTCTGCATCTATTGATATGACCATGTGGTTTTTGGTCTTGCTTTTGTTGATATGGTGGATCACATTGATTGATTTACGTATATTAAACCAACCTTGCATGCCTGGGATAAACCCCACTTGGTCATGATGAACAATTTTTTTGATATACTGCTGTATCCGGTTGGCTAGAATTTTGTTCAATATTTTCGCATCTATGTTCATCAGAGATATTGGTCTGTAGTTTTCTTTTTTGGTTGTGTCCCTGTCTGCTTTTGGTATCAGGGTGATGTTGGCTTCATAGAAGCTGGCAGGGAGTATTCCAGTGTCTTCAATCTTCTGGAAGACTTTTAAAAGTAGAGGTATTAGTTCTTCTTTGAAAGTTTTGTAGAATTCATTTGTAAAACCATCTGGTCCAGGACTTTTATTTTTGGGAAGATTTTGGATAACTGTTTCAATTTCATTAGCTGTGATGGGCCTGTTCATGTTATCCACTTCCTCTTTACTTAGTTTTGGAAGTTGGTAGGTATCTAGGAAATCATTCATTTCTTCCAGGTTCTCTAGCTTGGTGGCATATACTTGTTCATAGAAGCCTCGCATGATATGTTGAATTTCTGCAGTGTCTGTTGTGATTTCTCCTCTTTCATTTACTATCAGATTTATTTGGGTCTTCTCCCTTTTTTGTTTTGTGAGTCTGGCTAAAGGTTTGTCGATTTTGTTTACTCTTTCGAAGAACCAACATTTACTTTCATTGATCTTTTGTATGGTTTTCCTATTCTCAATGTTATTTATTTCTGCCCTAACTTTAGTGATTTCTGTCCTTCTGGTTGCTTTAGGATTCCTTTGTTGTTCTTCTTCTAGGTCTTTAAGATGTGCAATCAGGCTGTTTATTTGTGCCTTTTCTTGTTTCCTAATGTGTGCTTGTATAGCTATGAACTTCCCTCTTAGGACTGCTTTAGCTGTGTCCCAAATATTTTGATAGCTTGTGTCTTCATTTTCATTGAACTCTCGAAACATTTTGATTTCTTCCTTGATTTCCTCTTTGACCCACAAGTTGTTAAGAAGTGTACTGTTGAGCTTCCACATTTTGGTACTGTTACTAATCTTTTGTTGATTGTTAAGTGTTAGTTTAATTCCACTGTGGTCTGAGAAGATGCTTGGGATGATTTCAGTGCTCTTGAATAGGCTGATGCTGTCTTTGTGGCCTAACATATGGTCTATCCTTGAGAATGATCCATGTGGATTTGAGTAAAATGTGTATTCCAGTTTCTTGGGATGAATGATTCTGAAAATGTCCAATAGTTCTAGTTTGTCTATCTCTTCATTTAGCTCCCTTATGTCTTCACTGATTTTCTGCCTGGATGATCTATCAAGTTGAGATAGTGGGGTGTTGAAGTCCCCTACTATGATTGTGTTACTGTTAATATATTGCTGTAGCTCTTTCAGTAGAAGTTTGATGTATTTAGATGGCTTCTCATTGGGTGCATAGATATTAATAATTGTTAAGTCCTCTTGATTGACTGATCCTCTGAGCATTAAGTAGTGTCCATTCCTATCTTTTTTAATCTTATCTATTTTAAAGTCTATCATGTCAGATATGAGAATAGCTGTTCCTGCCCTTTTTTGTGGGCCATTGGCTTGAATGATAGTTTTCCATCCTTTCACTTTAAGTCTGTGTTTGTCTTGTTGCGTTAGGTGAGTTTCCTGTAGACAACATATTGTTGGGTTGTGTTTTCTGATCCATCTTCCTACTCTGTGTCTTTTAATAGGTGAATTCAGGCCATTGACATTTATTGATATCAAAGATTGAAGATATTTTAACGCCATTCTTGTAGAGTTTTAGAGTGTTTTGATATATGTCCTATTTGTGGTGGTCTGGTTGTTTATAGGAGACCTTTCAGAACTTCTTTCAGGGCAGGCTTGGTGATGGTTGCTTCCTTCAACTGTTGCTTGTCTGAGAAGGTTTTGATGCTTCCATCTAGTCTGAATGACAATCTAGCAGGATATAGTATTCTTGGCTGAAAGCCTTTCTCATTGAGCACTCGATAGATATCTTGCCATTCTCTTCTGGCCTGTAGTGTTTGTATGGAGAAGTCTGCTGCTAATCTTATGGGTTTTCCTTTGTAGGTGACTCTTTTTCTCTTGCAGCCTTGAGGATCCTTTCTTTATCCTTATTCCTTTCCAATCTAAGTATGACATGTCTTGGTGTCTTTAGGTCTGGGTTAATTCTGTTTGGGACCCTCTGGGCTTCTTGAATCTTTATGTCTTTGGTGTTGTCTAGACTAGAGAAATTTTCAGCTATTATGGCCTGGAGAACGCTTTCTTCCTCCCCTTCTCTTTCTTCCTCTGGTAAGCCAATAATGCGTATATTGTTTCTTTGGAAGTCATCCCATAGGACTCTGTTGTTGTTTTCAGCATCTCGTAATCTCTTTTTGAGATCTCTTACTTCTTTTTTAGTTGTCTCTAATTCATCCTCAATCTTGCTAATTCTGTCTTCAGCCTCATTGATTCTATTCTCTCTGCCCTCTACTGCTTTCTGGAGTTCATCTATTTTGTTGCCCTGCTCTGATACTGTTTTAGCTTGTTCAGCTAGTTGCCTTCTTAGCTCAGCGATTTCAGCTTTCAGCTCTCTAATAACCATGAGATAATTAGAATTTTCTTCCATATTCTCATTTGTTGTTCCTGCAGTTCTGATTACAATTTTTTCAAATTCTTTACTCACTCCTGTTATTATTTCCTTAGCTAATGTTTGGATGTTGAACTCGTTGTTTTGTGCTTCACCCTCTGGAGGACTTTTAGCTGGACTCTTGTCCTGGTTCAAGTCTCCAATATTTTTCCTTGTTGTTTTAACCATTTTATATAAGTTAACAGTTTTTTCAATCCCTGAGTTGGAGTTCAGTGGTGTAAAAGCCTTTTTTTTTCCCCCTGTAGGCTGTGGGAGCCTGAGGGCTTTTAAACTATCAATAGGCTTCTTAGCTTAATCACTGACTCCTGACCAAGAGATAAAGCAGGGTGTGGCAGAGATAATCGAGTGGTTATGCAAAGAGACTTTCACAGCCCCTCAGCTATGCCACCAAGGTATAGGTCTTCTCCTGAGTTTCCCGGTTAGATCTCTGTACCCTGGTGTCCCTCCGTTGCTGCTCCAGATTCTGAGGGTAGTAGCAATGGAGACTCAGAGTTGCACTTGGTGAGTCTCTGGGGAGTCCTTTCCTCCCTTCAGCTGTCCCCTTGTTGGTGGAGCAGACTGGAGGTGGTGTCTCAACTGACAAACTGTTGAACTGTTAGCAGTCACTTAATCTCTCCTTAGGCCCCTCTCTCCTCTCTGTCACCAGCCACGCGTGTTTGTACTCACGGGTGATTTACTGGGTTCCTGTGGTCATTCTAGTCCTGTCTTGTTTCGGTCCGGGTGGTCTCCTTTGGTATTCCTAGTTGATCCGGGACAGGAGAGGAGAGGATAGGAGAGAAAGCGATCTGCTGCTCGTAGCTCCACCTCCGGAAGTCGAATCCCCACAGGATTGATCTGTTGTCCTTGTTTTCTGTTGTAGTTGTTGTTGTAGCTGTTGGATAGGACAGAGAGAAATGGAGAGAGGAGGGGAAGACAGATAGGAGGAAAGATAAGACACCTGCAGACCTGCTTCACCAATTGTGAAGCAACTCCTCTGCGGGTTGGGAGCCAGGAGCAACAATTTTTTTTTTTTTTTAATATTTACTCCCTTTTGTTGCCCTTGCTGTTTTATTGTTGCAGTTATTATTGTTGTTGTTACTGGTGTTGTCATCTCTCTGTCCTATCATTAGATAGGAGAGAGAGAAATGGATAGAGGAGGGTACGACAGAGGTGGAGAGAAAGATAGACACCTTCAGACCTGCTTCACCGCCTGTGAAGCGACTCCCTGCAGGGGGGGAGCCAGGGCCTCAAAGCGGGATCCTTACGGGGGTCCTTGCACTTTGAACTATGCACGCTTAACCCGCTGCGCTACTGCCAGACTCCTGACAGTAAGCTTTTTGGTATTATTTTGTGTGTGTGTTTGTGTGAAGGGATCCTAAGACCAAACTTGAAAACTGCTGACTGGAGGGGGGGGGGGTGTCAAGTGGTGGTGCACCTGGTTAAGTGCATACATTGCAGTGTACAGGGTTGCATGTTCAAGTCCCTGGTCCCCACCTGTAGGGGGAAAGCTTTGCAAGTGGTGAAGCAGGGCTGAAGGTGTCTCTCCCTGTGCTTTCCCCTCCCCTCTCAATTCCTCTGCCTCTAGACAAAAATTAAAACATTAAGAAAACTGCTGACCTAGGAAAGCAGCCCTTCACGGTCATCTCCCAGTTTTTTTTTTTTGTTTTGCCTCCAGGCTCTGGGGCTCAGTGCCTGCACAACTCACTGCTCCTGGGGGCTGGTTTTCCCTTTTTTTGCTCTTGTTTATCGTTATTGCTCTGTTGTTGGATAGGACAGAGAAATCGAGACGGGAAGAGAAGATGGGGAGAGAAAGACACCTGCAGACCTGCTTCACTGCTTGTGAAGCGACTCCCTTGCAGGTGGGGAGCCGGGGGTTTGAACTGGGGTATTTACGCCAGTCACAGCCATGTGCTTGTGACCCGCTGCACTACCACCCGACTCCCATGCATATATAAGGAAGACATTTAAAAAAGGGAATTTTTACTTCTAGGCTACATAAATGGGTAATCTAGATGGGGTCACACCTGATGACACTTTTGCCATCAGCTCCTTGTGCTTACATCATCCCACTGCTCTAGGCACCCCCTTTTCAGTTTCTTAAAAAAATTTTATCACTGGGGCATTGTGACTGCAAAACAAATCCACCACTCCTGGTAGCCTTTTTTTATATATAGATCGATTTTTTTATTAGGATAGAAACTGAGAGGGGAGGGCGAGGGAGAGACACCGCAGGTCCACTTCACCATTCCTGCAGCTCCCCACACTGCAGGTAGAGTAGCTCAAATCCAGGTCTTCGTGTGCGTGTTAACGTACGAGCTTAACTGGGTGCACCACTACCTGTCCCCTGTCCATCCCCTGTTTAGATAATGTAGCACTGCTTCATTGTCCATGGACTTTGCTCTTGTGATGTGCATGCATCCATGTGGTTCTAAGGGCTTGACTCCAGATCTCTGTGGATGGTAAATAGTGTGCTCTCCTATGGTGAGCTATTTTCCTGCTTCTAACCACCACATATTAATGCCTCTTCTGGTGCTGCCTCCCTATGGGAGAGGACACTATAGACCTTGTGAAAACTAAGCTGCTACTATCTCCACTAGTTCCTACATTGGTACAGCCACCGGGGTAACATACTACAGGTGGTTCAGAGGCATAAGCCTGACTGAAGATATGGCTGTAAGTAACTTCAATGGCCAGGAAAAAGGGGGCTGGGGAGATAACATGGTTGTGCAAAGACTTTCCTGCCTTAGACTCCAAGGTCCCACGTTTAATCTCCAGCACCACCATAAGCCAGAGCTGAGCAGTGCTCTGGTGGGGAAAACAACAAACAACCGTTTTGGCTAAGGGTGTTAGGTTGGAGCAAGGAATTTACTTCTTTTTTAGGACAGTGAGAAATGGAGAGAGGAGGGGAAGACGGGGGGGGGGGGGGACAGAAAGACACCTGTAGACCTCTTTCACCACCTGAGAAGTGACTCCCCTGCAGGTGGGAAGCCGGGGGCTCGAACCGGGATCCTTAATGCCAGTCCTTGCACTTGGTGTCACGTGCACTCAACCCGCTGTGCCTACTGCCCGACCCTTTTTTTTTTTTGGTAGACAGGCAGAGAGTCCAAGAGACCACAGTACCAGTACTTCCTTCAGTGTGGTGGAGGCTGGACTCTCAAAAGGCAACATTTGGAATCATTGCCAAAATAAATGATTATTCTAAGTTGTTTTTATTAAATGTCGGAACTTAAAACAAACTACTACAAAGAAGATGCTGCACAGTTTATGCTTGCAGTGATTTGACACTAGATCAAAAGTGTGCATGGCAAGGTAGCAAAAGAAAAGCAGTGGAGTGGGCTGAGACAGCACTTGCACTGACTGGCTGACACTGACTCACACTGACAGAGCTGGTCTCCACAACTGAGACCCCATACAACTAACTGTACCTGTTCTAATTATAGGCTCAACTCTTTTTTCCCCACTCAATCTGAGTCACTGTCCGTCTCGGCTTCTTTCACATCCACGCTGAATTTGTACTCCTGGTCACATCCCATGTAAGCATCACTCATGAAGTACAAAGTGTAGTTGTGGGCACCAGTGGCTGGAGCCACAAAGTCAAGCTTCACCTAGAGAGAGCAGACAGAAATCAGAGCATATATAGGAAGTGTTCTCATTTTTGCCCCCCTCATAACAAATGCTGGGATCAGTAGATACACTCACCTTGGCCTTCTGCTGCAGCGTAAGCCTCTTAATGGAAATAAGGCTATTGGACTTGGCGTCTCCGATCACCACCCACCAGCCCTCTTCACGTTTCTGCAATTAACAAAAGGCAAAAATTGTGGCATGTAAAACTACTACTACTTATTTTGGTGGTACCCAGACTTGATATATTTATGATCTTACTGCTGTGGGCCACCTTTTTTTCCCCCATTCAGAGAAGGGGAGGAGGTAATATAACACTGAAGCTTGTTCCATTGCCACATCATCCGTCTCCTGTATTGTGTCTGGACTACTGCATGGCATACAGGTCTCTACCCAGTGAGTTATCTCTCCATTATACTATCTTCCCTCACCCTTGGGCCACAACTTAGAGTAGGTGAACTCAATTATCAATAGTTCTGGCTCATTTCCTTGTCTGAAAATACCTTCTGATATAGTTCTTGTCACTGAATCCAAGATTCAGATACTGAAGATCTAGTGTTTGAACCCAGACAACTTTCAGTTCCTCAGTGAACTTTTTTAAACAGCTCAAGAAGTGGTGCAGTAGTTAAAGCACTGGATTTTCAAGCATGAAGTCCTGACTTCCATCCCTGATATGACACGCGCCAGAGTGATGCTCTGGTTCTTTCTCTCCCTCTCATTAGTTAATAAATCATTCAAACAAACAAACAAAACCAACATGAAATGAGCCTTCTAGGAAAGAAATCAAAGTAGGCTTTGCCTCTATTAAGAAATCCTGTTGGGGGTGGAAGTGCTATAGACACCTGTCAGGTAGAGATGATAGATTATACGCAAGTGTCAATAACTGTACTATAAACCCTTAACCACCATACAATAACACATAAAAGACCCCACCTTGGGAGTTGGGTGGTAGTGCAGTGGGGTAAGCTGCAGGTGGCGCAAAGCGCAAGGACCGGAGTAAGGATCCCGGTTTGAGCCCCTGGCTCCCCACCTGCAGGGGAGTCACTTCACAAGCGGTGAAGCAGGTCTGCAGGTGTCTATCTTTCTCTTGCCCTCCTCTCTCCATTTCTCTGTCCTATCCAACAACATCAATAATAACTACAACAGTAAAAACAAGGGCAACAAAAGGGAATAAATAAATATTTTTTTAAAAAGACCCCACCTGTGCTGGTCACTACACTGCTATAAGGCCCACACAGTATACTTTTAAATTAAGTATCTGGTTTCAGCGTTCAGTCTTTAACTGAATAATAAAAGTGATCAGATTTCCTTTCTGGTGGTAAAGACAAGTGAATGGAAATACAGTAAAATGGCAGAGCCATTTAAAGACAAGTGCATCTTAACAGACACAGGGATGACCAAAGCTGATGTTTTAAATAATGACCAGCCACCTAGCTTAAATTGTTTAAAAAAGAAAAATTCAACCATAGCCCTTTAATTTTAAAAATTATTCTTAAGGACTATAGTTTTATTTTATAAAGATTTATTTACTTTTATTTTGAGGAAGAGGAGGTAAAGAGGACCAGAGCACTGCTGAGCTCTGGTAAAAAAGGTAATAGGGACTAAAGCTATGGCCTCTGGAGTTTCACGCATACAAGCTGCTACTCTAACAGTTATCTTCCTAGCCCACCAAAATTAACTTGTAAAATTTTATTTACTCTGGATAATAACTGAAAAATTGAGAAGGGGGAGACTGAGAGGGAGATAAAAAAGAAAAACATCTGCAGCACTGCTTCAATGCTAGTGAAGCTTCCCAGAGGCTTGCAGTGGGGTCCTTGCACATTATGACATGTGCATTCCATTGGATGCACCCCTACCTGCTCTGTCCCCCCCAAATTAATCCTTTTTTAATTTTTTAATCTTTATTTATTGGAGACAGCTAGAAATCGAGAGGTGAGGGGGGGATATAGAGACAGAGAGATACCTGCTGCACTGCTTCACCACTTGTGAAACTTTCCCCCTGCAGGTAACCTTATGATCTACTGCTCTTCAGTAGATCCTCTTCAGTGAAATACAACATAGACTAACCAGTGGAGAAAATCTCAAGTAAACACACTAGTAAAGCCAGCTACCTGGACATACCTGTGGAAAGAGAGGTGCAATCACTGGGCCTGTGACTTCCTCTTCTCGCTCTAGCTGCACAAGAACCACAACTGGTCCACCACTGAGGGAGCAAAGAAAGGCAGCAGTCAGCAAGGTAGGAGTCGAGTCACAAAGCAGGGTCACCAAAAATACCCCAGGGCAAAGCACCTGGGTGGCTCTGTCTTACCTTCGGATGCCGTCCTTATCCACCACTTCGTAAGACAGCTCGATATTAGGGTAGCGGTTACAGAAGCGGGCCACATCTGCAATCTGACTGTCAGAAAGCTGAAGCAATGCATTTCGTTCTTCATCTTCCATCTCCATAATATCAAAAACACTCTCCACACCCTGCAGTAGGCATTCAGAAGTGAGGAGGGAAAAAAATGTTAATAGCAAATGAAAATGGCTCCAAATATCTACTCATTTACTTCCTATGTTATCAGGTCATCTAAAGAAAGAAAGCTTGGTGAGGGGGCTCAGCAGATAGAGCACACGCTTTGCAAATCATCTGATCCCCGATAGTGCCTATGGCCAGACCAGTGTTCTGGTCAGTCTCTCTATTAACTAAATACATGTCTAAGAAAGAGAACAGTAAAAACCAACAAATCAAAACAAAACTGATAGACATCTCTAGCATTTTTAGCATTTCATGTAATACCCTCAGAGGAATCAGAATAGTTTCCCTGGCTATGACTCATTCTCTCAATCCACCACCCATCCAGGGTATTCAGTTCCGACGCTCAGCCAATCAAAGCCCCAGGCCCAGAATGAGCCTACCTTGTCTGTGCAACGTTTGATGTGCTCTGAGCTAAAGTGTGGCAGCTGTTTCAGGTATGAGTCCTTGGACCACATGGCTTGGGTAACCATCTGAGCCAGTTCCATGGCCGCCAAAGCAGGACTGAGCCACCCATTGCTGGAAAGGACATCCACGCAGGCCTGGATAAGCCGGATTGCCTGCAAAACAGAAGTGTAAGAACAGGCAAGGTTGGAACTGCTACTTGATAAGCCACCCTAGCCCATCCACCCCGCCCTGGCCCACACTATACCTTGCTAAGAATTTCCTCTGTATCTGATTGCAGTTCAGCACTCAGCTGCATTCGAGACAAGTGAGCCTGCAGAAGCAGGTTGGTCTTGACGTGTGGGTCATTGAACTTAGGGTTATTCAGCTTGTGGGGCACCTTCTGAGCCAACTGGAGAGTGGGAAAAAAAAAAAAAAAACACCTAGTGACGAATAGGTAACCTATGCTGAGACCATTCTAAAGTACTACAACCCCTCAAAACTCAGATGTGTACATAAGGGTACAGAAAAGCACATGAAGAGAGGTGTGAAGGTATTTGAGTGTTTCTGTGGTGGTAGGGATACCATGTCCTCTGATCACAGAAGCCCAGTTCCAATTCCAATGATGTTCCAACGTCAGACATCCCCACCTGCCGCAGGAGGTTGTCTTCATGGTGCCGAATGGGAATATTCTCATACTCTGCTGCATTAGAGATGATCTCGATGAGACCCCGGACCTTGGTCTTGGCATTCAGGGACATGCTGAAGAGCTCTGAAGGAGATATGGAAGTAATCAATGGAAGGCACAAAAGAAGCAGAGAACAGAAGATCTACCCTTGCTCAGCCCCAAATATACAGGGCACTTGAAGCCCAGTCATCTCTCCTCCTGGTGTACAGACCACAACATTAATTTGCTTTAGCTTGGGTTCCCCACAGACACAAGCCCCTACTAGTCCTCACCAATGGTGGTGTAGTTGATGTAGTAATAGGCAGCGATCATGCCCAAGTTCAGAGGTGCCACATCCATTTCATCCTCAATGCTGATACACTTGGACTGCTCCAAATCACTCAGGGTCTGTTCCACAAGCTCAGACAAGTGGTCAGACAGATGACGATGGGAGATGCCTGTTAAGGTAAAAGGTAAGTCAGGAGTCACAGGAGAAAGCCAGCAAGGGTTATGAAAATCACAGAAGGACAGTTCAAGTGCACTGACCCTGCAAATTATAATAATTGGGGTTCTGTGTCATGCGCCGGTACAGAAAGGTCCATGTAAGGTAGTCCACGGCGTCCTGCTTGTTCTCAATAGTCTTTGTGACAATCTCAGCATTGAAATGGTCATGCATACAGTGGTCCAGGTGAGACTCTACTGGCAATGGTTCATATAAGAACTTTTTGAAGAAATCCTGTGGGTTAGGGGAGAGAAGATAGTGATAAATAGACAATGACATGGTTATGAAAGGCAATAGGCTAATCAACAGAGAATGGGGTGGGAGAGATAGCATAATGGTTAATGCAAAGACACTCTCATACCTGAGGCTTCAAAGTCCCAAGTTCAATCCCCCCAACACACCACCCACCATAAGCCAGAGCTAAGCAGTACTCCGGTGAAAAGAAAGGAGGCCAGATGGTGGTGCACCTCACTGAATACACGTTACAATAAGCAAGGACCCGGGTTTGAGCCCCTAGTCCCCACCTACAGGGGGAAAGCTTTGTGAATGGTGAAGCAGTGCTGCAGGTGTCTCTCTCCCTATCCCTTCCCTCTTGATTTCTGACTGTCTCTACCCAATAAATAAAGATGATAGGGAGTTGGCAGTAGCACAGCGGGTTAAGTGCACGTGGCGCAAAGCACAAGGACCAGACGTAAGGATCCTGGTTTGAGCCCCTAGATCCCCACCTGCAGGGGAGTTGCTTCACAGGTGGTGAAGCAGGTCTGCAGGTGTCTCTCTTTCTCTCACCGTCTTCCCCTCCTCTCTCAATTTCTCTCTGTCCTATCCAACAACAACGGCAGCAATGACAATAATAACAAAGGCAACAAAAGGGAAAATAAAGTGAAAAAAATAAAGATGATAATAACAAAAAAGAAAAGAACATGATCCTTGTGTGGTGGACATGGTTAAAACACACAAACAAAAAGTCTACTGCACAAAGTTACAGCAAATCTGTTGCACAGATGAGGTGAGCTGGGTCTAGACCTGTTAAGTCTGGCATACACACTAGCAGTATGGTTCCTTTTACAGCGGGAACAGTGATGGGCCAAGGCTGCAGGCTGGGCAGTGCACAAGGAAGGATGGATGAGACAGAGAACAGACTCCATACATAGTCAACAGCAGTACTAAAAACAAGTTAACCAATTCCACGAGGCCAAGAGGCTTGTTGTAAAACAGGCAGAAATACACAACAAGAATGTAAAAATCTATCTATCATGGTCTGGGAGGTGGCGCAGTGGATAAAGTGTTGGACTCTCAAGCATGAGCTCCCAAGTTCAGTTCCCAGCAGCAGATGACTGGCGTGACGTCTGGCTCTTTTTCTCTCTCCTCCTATCCTGCTCATTAATAGATAAATATTTAATAAATAAAAACCTATCAAAATATGAAAGGTTACTGAGGTCCAGGATGTCAAGAAGGTGAAAGACAGAAGGACCAACCTTTTTGGAGCCCTGGCACATGATAACACAGCGCCCCTCATCATCCTGCAGAGGGCGGTTGGCATGCCCCACCATCTGCAATACATCATAGATGGGGTAATCCACGTACCTGGAGACAGAAAAGAAGTCAGAGAATAATGTGAAGACGTGAGGAGATAACAGCCAAACTCTGTTCAATGAGTTCTTTTGCTTAGACATTAGTTTCACTTGCTAATATCTGTATCATTATAGTTTTAAGAGTCATAACTTTGTTGTCCAGTGTTTCTGAAACAAAGCTATAAACAAAGGCAATAGAACTCCTTTTTAAAGGATCAAATATATAAGTCAACCTTCCCAAACTTGACAGCTACATTATGTCATGGGTTGTTGAGTTGACACATCTTAACCTAGAAACAGGTTCAGAAATTTAAAAATAAGCCCATTAAAAACAGAACCGGGAGTCGGTCAGTAGCGCAGTGGGTTAAGTGCATGTGGCACAAAGTTCAAGGACGGGTGTAAAAATCCCGGTTCGAGCCTCTGGCTCCCCACCTCCAGGGGGGTCGCTTCAGGTGGTGAAGCAGGTCTGTAGGTGTCTATCTTTCTCTCCCTGTCTCTGTTTTCCCCTCCTCTCACCATTTTTGTCTGTCCTACCTAACAACAATGACATCAATAACAACAACAATAACTACAACAATAAAACAAGGGCAACAAAAGGGAATATATTTTTTTAAATGTATATATATATATAAAAACAACACAACACAACCAAGATATTTTCCCCAAACTGTAAAATAAGTTAACTACATAATCTCTAAAGTTCTTTCTGATTTGAAGTTCCTAATTCTCCAGTTTGCTGAAATATGGAAGAACAATGACTGAAAAAGTTAATGCAAGATTTGAAATTCTTTCAAAAGCCTGCCATGGTGGAATCTTGGCTTATTTTTATTTTCCTAACACCCTTTTCTTCATAATAGCTCCCCCCACCCCAATTTACAGGCATTCATTTTAGATGGGAGATTCTACTAAAACAAGGCACAGCTGGACTCACGCGTGGATCTTGCCATTGTAGTACTGGGTGTCCATGATGATCACCAGGTGGGCGGCTACATTGATGCCCCAGCAGAGACTCCTCGAGGCGACCACTACCTGGATAGCCCCTGAGTGGCAGAAGGAACAAGACTTAAGTGTAGGGCTCCACAGGCAGGCAGGGGCTATCTTGCCTTACATTTCAGAATTGAAAACTCAGAAGCAAAGCTTGCTAGAACAAGGTCTAATTTGAATGAGAGGGCTAATGCAGTACTACCAGGCTGGCTTCATGCCTTGAGGGAAGGAGGCAATCCTGGAACAGAATCCAAAACCATCTCTACTCTCAGACTCCTGCTTGACTGGCTTTACAAGGAAACAAAATCAAGCTCTAAGGGTGTCCCAAATCAGACCGATTCAAGGATTACACAGTGATGACAAATGATTCTGACACAAGTATTTTCACTGTGGTTCTACCAAGCAGTGCCAAAATGTTAATACTGTACATGAAATGCTACGCTACGTGTCTACAGGGCAGTGGCAACAGACCACCCAAAGAAACTTACAATTTTGCCACTTAACCACATCTCTTTTTTATATTATTTATATATTATTTATTAGAGACAGAGAGAAATTGAGAGGGCAGAGGTAGATAGAGAGGGAGAGATAGAGAGACACCTGTTGCACTGCTTCACCACTTGTGAAATTTCCCTCACTGCAGGTGGGGAACAGGGGTATGAACCTGGACCTGGATCTTTAAGCATTTATAACGTGTGTTCAACTAGGTGCCACCACCTTGCCCCACCACTTAACAAATCTCTTAGGTCTAACAACGTTAGTGACTCTGACGTCCATGGGGGAAAAAATATCTAGTGTCCAGGAATATGTAGCTTAATGGTTATGCAAAGAGATTCTCATGCCATGATCCGGGAGGTGGCACAATGGATAAAGCATTGGACGCTCAACCATGGAGTCCTGAGTTCAATCCCCAATAGCACATGTGCCAGAGTGATGTCTCGTTCTTTCTCTCTCTCCACCTATCATTATTCAAGAATAAATAAAATTTTCAAAAAATAAGAGACTCTCATGCCTGAGGCTCCAAAGTCCTAGTTTCAACCCCTATCAACATAAGTCAGAACTGAGCAGTGCTCTAATAAAAAATAAAAGTGGCTAGAGGTCCTAGCATAGAAAACCAGGTTTTAGGCAGGCAAAAGAACTCTCTCTTGGATAGTGTGCTACTTTGCCATGTGTTCAACCCTGATTCGTACCCAACTCCCACTGCATTGAAGGAAGCTTTAGTACTGTGGTCTCCTTCACTCTCTCTTTACCCCTCTGCCCACCCCCACCACTTCCATTTCTTTTTTACCAAAGTATTATTCATCTCTGGCTTATGGTGGTGCAGGGGACTAAGTCTGGGACTTTGGAGGCTCAGACATGAGGGTCTCCTTGCATAACCATTATGCTATCTACCCTATGCCCCTGCCTTTCTATCTCTATTAAAAAAAGAAAGTCTATCCTATGTGCCTAGCAGCCTCCCTCCCCATTGCAAATATCTATGTATTATATGAGAGGAAGAGAGACCAAAGCACTGCTCTGCTCAGGCATAAGTAGTAACAGGAACTAGACCTGAGCTATATCACACATGCAAGTCTTGTGTTCTTCGTACTGTGACACTCCCCAGGCCACTACCAATGTTCTGATCTAGCAAGTAGACTTTACTGGCCTCACCTATATCAGAAGAATATTTTGAAAATAACTAGAACATTTTAGAAAATAACTCACAACCTAAACGCTGATTCATGTCACCTTTACACCCTGGTCACTCTATACCATGACGCTTTCTTTTACCTGAGCTGAAGAGCTGTTCCACCAGGCGTCGTTCCATGGCACTGAGCCCTTCATGCAGGTAGCCCACCCCATTTAACAGTGTTTCCTTGAGTGTGGTATCACTTAGTTTCTCCAGGTATGGGATCAGATCCTTCTCAGTGCAGTGCAAGAACCTGGGCAGAATTGATACCAATTCAACCAAGAGGAGTTCCAGTCTCTAAAGAATACCCCTCCAAATGTAGTCATCCAAACCTTCCTTAGCCAGGGTGACCCCCACCCTCATAAACATCCTTCAAGATGGGCCAGCCTCCCACGACTAACTCCCACAACATACATGCATACGCAGGCACACATGCCTGGATGGACACCAGGCTCCACTCTCACCTCTGCCGCTGAATGTCTGCTGCACATGTGGTGAGGATATCAATTGCTGTGAGTCGGGTCTGTTTGCGAGATGGCACAAAAACAATGACAGGCTTCTTGGGAGAATGCTTGGTGATAGCATGGTATACAGGCTTGGCCATGGAGAGCAGGCGAGTTTGTGTGTGGCTGATGTTGAAGCCCTGGGAATCAAGGATTATAGGAGATACAGAGGTTACAAGACTGGAGTACTCTGGATATGATGGCTTATAGTAGGAAGAGCAGGTCCTACCTGGATGTGCAACTCCAAGGGAACAGGACGCACATTAGGGTGGAAGTTGAAAGTAGAGGTGGCACTGCACCCCAGCCAGTGAGCCACATCCTTAGCATTGGAGAGGGAGGAGCTAAGCGCCACTATGCGAATGGGTCGCTCAATCTGAGAGGAGATGTACCGCATACGGGAGCAGATCACTTCCAGGACAGGCTAGGAACGAGGGAGGAACGGAGTTAGTAACTCTAGGTCCAGGGGCCCCATCCTCAACCCTGAGTTAATCCTCTGTATATAGTCCAACAGCCTTGACACCTTTTCCTTCCTTGTAATTAAAGGATCTTGCCTTTAGTTCTGCCTCCTCTAGAACAATGTTATTTGTTTCACCTTTCTTAAGCAATGTTATTTCCTGAGAGTAGTTACAAAATGTCTTATACCATCTTTATGGAATAAGGTTGGCAAGCCCAATCCTTTTTTGTTCCCTCCAGGGTTACTGTTGGGCTTGGTGCCTGCACTATGAATCCACTGCTCCTGGAGGCTAATTTTTCCCTTTTTGTTGCCTTTGTTGTTTATCATTGTTATTATTATTGTTGCTTTAATTGTTGTTGGATAAGACAGAGAGAAATCGAGAAAGGAGGGGAAGACAGAGAGGGGGAGAGAAAGACAGACATTTGCTGACCTGTTTCACTACCTGTAAAGCCACTCCCCTGCAGGTGGAGAGCCGGGGGCTTGAACCAGAATCCCAAAGCCAGTTTGTGCATTTTGTGCCATGTGCGCTTAACCCGCTGCACCACTGCCTGCCCCCAAGCCCAATCCTCTTAATGCAAGCCCCAGTCACTGCCCTCAAACCCAAATGTAAGACACACTGCCAAAATGACATGGCCAGTCATGGCCAATCTATGCTGCAAGGCCAAGTCATACCCCATTCTCGCCCCCAATAAGGTGGACCTCATCCACCACGAAAAGGTTAATGTTCTGGACATTCTTGCGCTGCTTCCATCTCCGAGACAGGATGTCCCACTTTTCAGGGGTGCTGATGATAATATTGCCTTTGCCCAGAAGTTTAAGGTCTGTGCTGGTCTCTCCTGTCAGAAGCACCACCTTCTTGTTGAGCCTCTCCTGGAACTTCTCATACCAGTCCATGTAAACCTGGCAGGCAGTAGAAGCAGAAAAATAACAGGTCACTCCAGTCAACATTTTGTTTATTCTGAGAAAATGTCTGAGAATGCAAACAGACATCTGTTCATCTGTGGTTGCAAGTTACTTAAACCCACACCAATTTCTGATAGTTTCTATTTTTTTATATGTTTTATTTATTTATTTTCCCCTTTTGTCACCCTTGCTTCTTTTTTATTGTTGTAGTTATTAATGTCATCGTTGTTGGGATAGGACAGAGAGAAATGGAGTGAGGAAGGGAAGACAGAGAAGGGGAGAGAAAGATAGACACCTGCAGACCTGCTTCACTACCTGCGAAGTGACTCCACTGCAGGTGGGGAACTGGGGGCTCGAGCCGGATCCTTACGCCATACCTTGTACCGCCCGACTCCCTATAGTTTCTATTTTTTATTTTAAATGTTGAAGGGGAGACTGACCACGGCCCGAGGGGACTATCAGTCTACTCCCTAAACTGTCCAGTCATGGAGACTTTCAACAGTTTCTTTAGTACACAGACTGAGGAAATGATCAAGAGAAAGCAAACAGCTTTGCCACAGTTGACCCTGCAAATAAATTTCAGGGCTTAGAAACCTTCATCTGGACTCACAGATAAAAACAGCTTCTGGACAAACTCACATGTGACATACTAGCACATGGCATACCTGCTCTGCCAGGGCCTCCATGGGGGTGATGTAGACACAGCGCCCCTCCGAGTTCTGCAGCAGCATCCTCAGGATGGCAAATTCCGCACAGATGGTCTTCCCACTGCCCGTAGGAGCCCCCACAAACACATTGTCGTCGCTGTTATAAACAGTGTTAAACACTGAAAACCCACAGAGAAGCAGTGTTAGTGTTGATGGGGAAGAGATCCAGAACAGAGGACAAACCAAGAAATTCATCACTCATGAAAACTAACAATGAAGGATGAAGGCATAAAGGCTCTAGCCTCAGGCAGTCCTGCTCCACCTTCCCCATTCATGTCCTCCCTTGCACACATGTAAAAGAGTACAGATCAAGATGGCAGGCCCCATGGAGATTTACAAGACAATGACAAAGATAAGCAAGGTGGTCTTGCTGGCCTCAGGGAAAGCAAGTGAAAATTGGCTACACAGCAGGAAAGACTGTGTAATCGTCATGTAGAAAAGATTTTCATGCCTGAGGCTCCAAAGCCCCAGTATGAGCCAGAGCTGAGCAGGGCTGATTTAAAAAAAAAAAAAAAAAAAAAAAAAAAGCAAAACAAAACAATACAGCTATCTACACCACACACACATACACACACTCCCCTAATACACTTATATTTCCTAGAAACAGTCTTACAGAAAGAATAAAACCTGGGAGTCAGGCTGTAGCACAGCAAGTTAAGCGCAGGTGGTGCAAAGCACAAGGACCAGCATAAGGATCCTGGTTCGAACCCTGGCTCCCCACCTGCAGGGGAGTCGCTTCACAGGCGGTGAAGCAGGTCTGCAGGTGTCTATCTTTCTCTCCTCCTCTCTGTCTTCCCCTCCTCTCTCCATTTCTCTCTGTCCTATCCAACAACAACAATAATAACTGCAACAATAAAACAACAAGGGCAACAAAAGGGAATAAATAAATAAAATAAATATTAAAAAAAAAAAGAAAGAAAGAAAGAATAAAACCTGAGCCCTGGCATTAAGTCTAGATAAGAATCTGAGCTCTATTATTAGTTGGTTCAATGGGGGTATCTCTCTATGCCTGTTTCCTCAACTATAAAATAGGATACTCACAGTAGTAGTATCTCAAATAGCAAATGCCTCATTAGATTGGTGGGAGGAATAGAAAAGACCCATGATGTTTCAGTCACAAAAAATTGAAACAGTGTGAATTCAATGAATGTAGCAGTTATTTCAAACAATGAGGGCAAAGGAGGCCTCAGTCAACACTGTAGTGACTGGGTCAAAACTTGAGCACCAGGGAAAGATATCTACTTCTGAATCTGAGAAGTGGCAATGCATCATTGCTGTTATTTTTTTCTCTCTCTCCTTTTTTTCTTTTTCTTTCTGTAACCATTCCTCAGAAAGATATGTAAAGAAACAAAGCAGGGAGTTGGGCAGTAGCGCAGCGGGTTAAGCGCACGTTGCACAAAGCGCAAGGGCCGGCATAAGGATCCTGGTTCCAGCCCCCAACTCCCCACCTGCAGGGGAGTGGCTTCATAGGTGGTGAAGCACATCTGCAGGTGTCTGTCTTTCTCTCCCCCTCTGTCTTCCCCATCTCTCTCCATTTCTCTCTATCCTAACAATGATGACATCATAACAATAATAACTACAACAATAAAAAGAGCAAGAAAAGGGAAAATAAATATTAAATAAAAAGAAAAGAAACAAAGCAAATGTTATAGTAAGCAAGGACTTTCAAAATACAAAAATGTCCTGCTATGCTCTAGCCATTGGCACTGAGTTCCCACAGTAGCCATGTACCTGAAACCCCACTCCCCCCTCTGCCACAGAACACATCTGTCTCTAGGTGATATTAACACACCTCCAGGTGAAATGACTTCCTAAAAGTAGAAACACTTACCCTGGGTCTGGATGGGGTTGAAGAAAGGAAATTTATCTTGGTAAAGGCTCTCAAAGGCACTGTTTCTCAGAGCAGACACAGGCAAGGGCTGCAGGTCCAGAAGCTCGGTTGGTGGTGGGTACTTCTCTGGTAGGATCAGGTGTCGGAAGGAGACAGGAAGCTGAGTCTCACAAGCTGTTAAAGAAAAAGAAAGAAAAAAACAGGAGAGTGTTAATAGTATCTTCTTTACCCAGTGGTTCTCTGCAGCCCCTCTGCGAACACCGCTGAAACCCAACACAATATATATCCAAATTACAAGACATTCTTATTTTCTTCAAGGACACAGTCCTAGGGGACCAAGAAAAAGAGATACACTCACAGAGCCAGCGATCAGACACCACTCGGATGAAGTACTGAGGGGGCAGCGGTTCAAAAACTGGCACAAAAAAGGTAATAAGATGCTCATCCTGGGCATACTTTGCCTTGAGTAGAAAATACTCATGGTGCAGAATCACCTCACTGTCCACATCCTCCACCAGAATCCAAAATGCTTCCGATGAACCATGGACCTATCAATATCGGCACAAGTTAAAGGAGTAAGTGACAGCACAGGAACTTGGCCCCAGAAACCCAGTTATTCCCAAGATCATCTGAAACCACATCTTCCGTCCAGCAAAACCTTTACCTTTTCATCCCACTGGAAATCGGGCGTGATAGTGAGTTCCACTTTCAAGGTGGAGCGGGTGATAGGCTGCAGATGCACAGACAACTCCAACTTGGGAAACAGGTGGACATATTTGTGAATGGTCTTGCCCATCTTTGGCATTCGGATAAGCTCCCCTGTAAGGACATGAAAGTATGGGGACTGTCTCATGTCCTGACAATATGGATCCTGAGGGCCATTGTGAGAAACCAGCAGATTCTGCTCCAGGTACAGGTTCTCCTTTTTCCTTTTTCTTTATTATTACTATCCACCCCCACCCCCCGCCACCGGGGGTATTCCTGGGGCTCAGTGCCTGCACTATGAATCCATTGCTCCTGGCAGCCATCTTTCCCCCTCCCATTGTTGTAGTTCTTGTTATTGGACAGGACAGAGAGAAACTCAGAGAGGAGGGGAAAGCAGAGAGGAGAAAGACAGGATATAAGGGGTACAATTTCACACAACTCCCACCACCAGAGTTTTGTATCCCATCCCCTCCATTGGAAACTTCCCTATTCTTTCATTTTAATAAGTGATTTAATAATAATCAATGTTATCATTTATTATTATTTTTTAAAGATTTTCTTTATTTATGAGCAAGATAGGAGGAGAGAAAAAGAACCAGACATCACTCTGGCACATGTGGTGCCGGGGATGGAACTTGCGACCTCATGCTTGAGAGTCCAAAGCTTTACCACTGTGCCAACTCCCGGACCACCATTTATTATTTTTTAACCACAGCACTGCTCACTCAGCTCTAGATTATAGTAGTTCATGAGACAGAACCTGGGAGCCTCAGACATAAGTCTTTTTGCATAACTATTATACTATCCATCCCCCACACTCTCTTCTCTTTATTCCCAGTGGAGCCCAGAGGATCCAGTCTCAAGTCCCAAATGTTAGCCTTTATACCACCTCAGTGGGATAAAAGCAATGAACACAAACAATTATAAGATCTTGGAACTAGGAATCAGGCAGTAGCACAGAGGGTTAAGCGCACATGGTGCAAAGCACAAGGACCGGCCTAAGGATCCCCGTTCCAGCCCCCGGCTCCCCATCTGCAGGGAAGTTGCTTCACAGGTGGTGAAGCAGATCTGCAGGTGTCTATTTTTCTATCCCCTTCTGGGATGTGAGGACAAACTGGCTGCGACATCTGTCACCCCATTGATCGCCAGGGTTGATTCGGCTGATCTGGTTGGGTAGGTGGGTGTGCCCTTCCTCCCTCACCGCTCCCTCCCAAAGCTGCGCGCTCGGTCGAAGAGGACGGCCTTCCCCAAATAGAGATGGACCGGTCTTCAGTCGAGGGTATACGAGTAGCTGCGCTCCCCTGCTAGAACCTCCAAACAAGCTCTCTCCCTTCTGTCTTACCCTCCTCTCTCCATTTCTCTCTGTCCTATCCAACAACAACATCAATAACAACAATAATAATAACTACAACAACAAAACAACAAGGGCAACGAAAGGGAATAAATAAATATTAAAGAAAAAAAAAGATCTTGGAACTAGAAGTTTTGAAGACTCAGAAAAGCACCTGAGTGGCCAGGGAGGTGGCTCAGCAGACAGAGTGCACAACTTGCAGGCATAAGACCCCGAATCAAATCACTGGCAATACATATGCTCTTCTGACCCTATCTTGGAATGTGAGTGCCCAAAGTTTGGCGTTGTGCGAAGATTATAGCGGTTTTGAAACCAAAGAAAGACCCAACACTGGCCGCCAGCTATAGACCAATTTCTCTCCTCTCCGTGTATTACAAACTCCTTGAGAGGCTGCTTCTGTCACGTATTTCTCATCTTACAGAGAAATTCCTATCACCCGCCCAAGCTGGTTTCCGCCCAGGAAGATCTACCTGCGAACAAGCCCTGGCCCTCTCAACTTACATTGAAAATGGATTCCAGAAGAATTTAAAGACGGGTGCTGTCTTTGTTGATCTCACAGCAGCCTATGACACGGTCTGGCACCGTGGTCTCCTAGTCAAGATCTCAAGATGCCTGCCTCCATGGGTGGCCAACACTATATCGTTTCTTCTCCAAAACAGAAGATTCCAGGTGCATCTGGGTGACAAGTCTAGCAGATGGAGACTTGTCTCAAGTGGCCTCCCCCAGGGCTCTGTTCTGGCTCCTACACTATTTAATATTTACATCAATGAGCTCCCAGAAACTTCTTCAAGGAAGTTCATCTACGCCAATGACATCTGCTGTGCAACTCAGGCATCCAAGTTCGACATCCTCGAGGAAACACTCACAAAAGACATGTCTCTGATATCTGATTACTGTAAAAAATGGTGACTAATCCCTAGCACTGCAAAAACGGTATCATCTGTTTTCCATCTACACCATGCCTCGGCCTCGCGTGAGCTTAATGTGCAGCTTGGTGATACGAGAATCTGGCATGAAGCCCAGCCAGTCTATCTTGGCGTTACTCTCGATCGCACTCTGTCATTTCACGAACATCTCATAAAAACTGCAGCAAAGGTGGGCACGAGGAATAACATCATTGCAAGATTGGCCAGCTCCTCATGGGGCGCGAGCGCTTCCACACTACGATCATCATCTCTGGCATTATGCTATTCCACTGCAGAATACTGTGCCCCAGTATGGTCCGTAGCCCCCATGTCCACTTGGTCGATTCCAAATTATATTCCTCCACGAGGATAATTTCTGGAACCATCCGTTCCACCCCGGTTCCATGGCTGCCAGTTCTTAGCAATGTCACCCCGCCAGATATTCGTCGGGATGCGGCATCATCTAAGTTCATTTCCCACGTCTACGCTCGACCGGACCTGCCAATATACGCGGATATCTTCGCCCACCCTGTCCAACGCTTGACGTCTCGTCACCCAATCTGGTCCCCTACGCCTACACTGAACTTCTCTGTTCCAGACTCTTGGAAACAGAGTTGGCAGTCAGCTGAGGTCAAGAACAAACACCTCATCACAGAGCCCTGCAAGCGTCAACCCGGCTTTGACCTAGCACGTTATGATTGGGCCCTCCTCAATCGCTATCGCTGGGTAGCCAGAGAAGACCCGAACTGCCCCTGCGGCTACAGACAGACTATGACCCACATAGTTAACGACTGCCACCTCTCCAGATTCAAAGGAGGTCTCGAAACTTTACATCAGGCTCAACCTGACGCTGTTGACTGGCTATGGAAGAAGGGCAAACGCTAGAAGAAGAAGAAGAATATATAGTAAAGTCAGGACCTCACACATGCATGATTTCACCAAGCTGGGCCACTTTTCCATTCAAATTAGAGTTACTATAACTCAGTTCCATTATCCATGGAGCTCTCCTAGTGCTGTAAGTGGTGCTCCCTTGTAATGCTGGGGTTCAAGCCAGGGTTCAATGCAAAAAAAAAAAAAAAAAAAAAAAAAAGGTATGTTGTCTACTGAGCTCTATTTCCTGGCCCAAATAATCTAAGAAGAAAAGAAAACAAAAACAAACAAATAAAACCCATAGTCCCTGTGGTACAGTACTAAAGTATGAAACCTAGGAGCATGAAGGCCCAAGTTTTAGCCTCAGTATTGCATGTGCTAAAGTGATGCTCTGGTTCTCGTTCTCTCTCTCTCTCTAATAGAAAAGAAGAAAACAAGGAAAAATTAAAAATAAAAGGAAAAAGAAAGAAGAGCAGTCAGGGAAATAGCTTAAGTAACAGAGTCTGAGGTTTCCAGTTTAATCTCAGTGACTGCATGTGCCAGAGTACTGCAGATTCTCTCTCCCCTTCTGCCTTGTGTGAAACACCCTGTTTCATTTGTTATAAATAAAATGAATCATTAAGAAAAAGAAGAGGGAGTCGGACGGTAGTGCAGCAGGTTAAGTGCACGTGGCGCGAAGCACAAGCAATAAGGATCCTGGTTCGAGCCCCTGGCTCCCCACCTACAGGGGAGTCGCTTCACAGGCAGTGAAGCAGGTCTGCAGGTGTCTTTCTCTCCCCCTCTCTATCTTCCCCTCCTCTCTCCATTTCTCTCTGTCCTATCCAACAATGATGACATCAATAACAACAATAAAACAACAAGGGCAACAAAAGGGAATAAATAAATATCTAAAAAGAAAAGAAAGAGAAGAAGGCTGAGTGGTGGCACACCTGGCTAAGCACTCACATTACAGTGTGCAAAGACCCAGATTAAAGCCCCTGGTCCCCACCTGCAGGGGGAAAATCTTCATGAGTGGTGAAGCACAGCTGCAGGTATCTCCTGTCTCATTCCCTCCCCCTTCCTCATGATATATATATATATATATATATATATATATATATATATATAAAAATATTTTGTGGTCCAAGAGGTGGCACAGTGGATAAAGCACTGGATTCTCAACCATGAAGTCCTGAGTTCAAGTCCTGAGTTCAATCCCCGGCAGCACATGTACCAGAGTGATGTCTGGTTCTTTCTCTGCCTATCTTTCTCATGAATAAATTCTTTAAAAATAAATAAACAAATAAATAAATAAGTAAATGAAAATATTTTTTAAAAAAAGAAAGAAAGAATATGTGTGCTATATGGGCAAGAGAAATGACAATTTTCAACACACCTATCTCATTATGATTCAAATCATACAGACGCTCAAAAGGGAAGTTTTTCTTCTCAATTTTCTTTACTACTTCTTCAGGGAGTTTCCGGAACTGGCGCAGAGGACACATGGACTGCCACCTATCCAAAAAAGGAGACAAAACTGTTAGCCTCTTGTGCAGAGCCTGTAACAAACTACCTTTACTATGGCTTCCAACAGACTAACTATGATCACACAGACATAAACACTAAGGAAATGCCTTCAGTGGGTGAGTCAGTGGGCTCAAGTAGAACATATGAATTCCATGTTGAGGTTCTGGCCTGGTCCGTGGCACTACATAAAAGCACCACGGACAGCAAACCACAAAGCAGCTGGAGCTCCATGCAATAATGGTGCTTTGGTGTCCAACTATTTTTTATTCTATCAGTCTTTAAAAATATAGAATATAAGTTGGGCTGAGGCAGGCTGGGCAGTAATGCACCAGGTTAAACACACATTGTAGGAAGTGCAAGGACCCGCACAAGGACCCCAGTTTGAGTCTTTGGCTCCCCACCTGCAGAAGAGTCACTTCACAAGTGGTGAAGCAGGTCTGCAGGTGTCTGCCTTTTTCTTCCCCTCTCTATCTTCCGCATCTCTCTCAACTTCTCTCTGTCCTATCCAATAAAAAATGGAAAAAATGGCCTCCACGTGCAGTATATTTGTAGTGTTGGCACCAAGCCCCTGCAAAAACCTTAGAGGGGGAAAAAAGGGCTGGGGGATGGGTGGTAGACAGCACAACAGTTATGCAAATAAAACTTTCATGCTCGAGGCTCCATAGCCCCAGGTTCAATCCCCCACACCACCATAAACCAGAGCTGAACAGTGTTTTGGTTAAAAATAAATAAAATAAAAAATAAAAAGGCTGGGGAGGAAGCATAACAGTATCATATGTGTGAGGCCGCGGGTTCATCTTGGCTCAGAATTAAAAAACTTCAAGTGGCTGAAGAGATAGCTCTGTGATAGAACTCCAGATTTTCATGGATGGGTTTCTCAGTTTGAACCCGGTAAAGGATATGCCAAGTGATGCTCTGGTTCTCTCTCACTAATAAATAAATAAATGTCTAAAAAAAAATCAAAACCAGGCCAGCACTGAAAGCTAACAGTTAACACTGGCCACTATACTTTCTACCCATTCTCTATACTTTTCACCCAGACTCTAGTCTAAGGGCTAGTCTTCCATGTTCTCAACTTTCAACCAGTTCACCTCATAGTTCCATATCAAAACCATAGAAACACACACAGTAAGGCTTTTCTATCACACCCTCAGCCAACGGAATGCCCCATCCTTCACCCCCTTCAGGGAAACTAACTTTTGGTTCACTAAGCCTTACATGCGTTTGTCGATCATCTTGCAGAGATTCAGAGTCTTGTCTGTAAGCTGTGCCCAACCTCGGTTCAGTACAATTTCAAAAATGGCACGCATCAACCGACCAGCCGACTAAGAAAAGATGGAAGAATTATATCTAATAAGATCCCATTATTCTCAGGCCTAAAGCAGCCTCTTCACACATGGACAGCCTAAAGCTGTGTATGATTTAATCACCCAAACCAGCTAAAAAATAAAGTCTCTCTAAAACTGCTCTTTACCTCCTCTATATAGATGTTTGCTAACCTAACTCTGTAGGTTAGCAAAGTGACACACATCACATTTTAACTCAATATTTTTAAAAAATTTTTTTTAAATATTTATTTTATTTATTTATTCCCTTTTGTTGCCCTTGTTGTTTTATTGTTGTAGTTATTATTGTTGTTGTCATTGTTGGATAGGACAGAGAGAAATGGAGAGAGGGAGGGGAAGACAGAGAGGAGGAGAGAAAGATAGACACCTGTAGATCTGCTTCACTGCCTGTGAAGCGACTCCCCTGCACTAAAGCCTGACTCCCCATTTTAACTCAATATTTGCTGCATTATTTTAGATCTTTTGGCTCATTTCACATTTAGTGTTCTAGCAAAAAGTGAGGATGCTGGTAAACTGATCTTAGGGGTAAAGACAGAGTAGAGGGTTGGGGAGACAGCCTAATGGTTATGCAAAAGACTCTCAGGTTCAGTCCTCAGCATCACCATGAGCAAGAGCTGAGTGGTGCTCTGGTCTCTATCTCTCATTAATATAAAATACATTATTAAAAGGGGAAAAAAGAGAGTAGATAAACAAAGCCAGGTGTCATTCCTGGATAAAGCTAGCAATCACAGTGGAAGACCACTCTGTAATAAAGCTGACAGCGTCTCAAGGTCTCCCTATGGAATCCTAGCTTTCTGTTGAAAGGTCTTACCTTTCCCACGTGCTCAAGACCAGTAACACAGTAGCTATCCCACACATGCGTCAATAGGCCAACTAGAGCAAAACTCAGCACACTTTCTATGTCAATAGTAACAGACCTACTTTCTCTAAGACACCTTCAACATACAAGGAATTGGAACTGATTAAGCCTCTTTCCCATAGACAGTCTACAACCCTCACCTGTGTAACATACACCATGTCAGCCATCAGTGCAAAGCCCTCCAACTTCAGTTGTGAGATGAAGGCCTGGAGAAGCACATTGATCTGGAAAAATAAAGTTTAGTCGGAAAGAGACTAATCATTGAACAGTCTAAAAAAGTAAATCACATTTCTTATTATTTTTTCAATTTGCTTCCCCCCTTCATTGCCCTTGTTTTATTGTTTTCGTAATTACTATTATTGTTGTTGTTATTGGTGTCATCGTTGTTGGATAGGACAGAGAGAAATGGAGATGGGGAAGACAGAGGGGGGAGCGAAAGATAGACATCTGCAGACCTGCTTCACTGCCTGTGAAGCGACTCCCCTGTAGGTGGGGAGTAAATCATATTTCTATCTATCCTAGGTATTCATGCTTGGTAAGATCTTCCATAGTTCTTTATTTACAGACAAGTACCTGTTACTCCACATTAAAAGACCATGTGAGAAGGATAAAAAAAGACAAAGCAAAACCAGAAATACTGATTAACGTTACTAAGCACAAACTCAAAATTCACCTTCTAGATTATGAAAATGATCTGATCTTAGAGAGAAGAGCTCACCTTTGCACTTGGTTCCTCAATGCTCTCCTTTACAGGGATGGGCACCCTCTCCAGCAACTTCTGTAGTTCTAGCTTCTCCTCCTACAAAGAAACAGATCAAGGAAAAGCCGAGTTGCAAAAAAGAAAACCCATCCAGTGAACTGGCTTGAGTACCAGCTCCCCATCCCAATATACTACACAGGCTCACCTCTCTCACAGTGATGTTCTTAAACTCCGAGGACAATGAGAATACTCTGAAAAGCTCAATCTCACTCAGGGTAGGCTTCAGCAGCTGGTTATAAGTCTGCACTGTATCGTTGGTGATGTAGTAGTGGCTGGCTATACGACCCAGCTCTGTCACCTACGGACAAGGAACACTCAATCCAACATTGATCATTAACATGCTACAACTCTCACTGGAAGAACTCATAGCAACACAAGTGTCTAGTCTAGTCATAGCAAGAAAGATGAAGCAATAAACTGAGCTTAGTCACCTAATTTATAGGCAAGAAGCAACTGTTACAGATCAATATATTATTTTAAACATTCCTAGGTTCAAAGGGATCTGTGTGTGTACTATTCTAAGCAATGAACAATCAGATAAACATTAGTCAACTCAAGAGAGCAATATGAAAAATTTTCTCCTGTGTGCCTATTATTCCAACTAAAGCAGAGGCCAGTACAGGAGATTTTGTTGGGTCTAGGAGTTCCAGGCTGTAGTGTGCTATGTATATTGGGCGTTCACTGTAAGTGTGCATCAGTAAGACAATCTCTTAGAAGTAGAGGACCAACAGACAGCATAAGGAGGCATGAACCAACCCAGGTTGAAAACAGAGCAGAACACTGGGCAGGGGTAGACAGCATAATGGTTATGCAAAGAGACTCTCATGCCTAAGGCTCCAAAGTCCCAGGTCCATTCTCCCACACCACCATATGCCAGAGGTGTGCAGTATCTGGTAAGCAAAATAATACATATATATATGAAAGAAAACAGAGAAAGCCAAAATTTTTTCTCCTAGGCTTGTAACTTTTTGCTGAGGCCTTTGCCTCAACCACTCACCTGAAAGTTGCCTGTCTTTTTGTCATACTTGACCAGGTTGTTCTTATCCAGCATCAAGGCAGCAGTATGAACCAGATCAAGACGACGCTGGTCAAGCAAAGGGTCTCCCTTGAGGTCATCATGAGAGATGCCATAGAGCGTTGGGGACCGGAGCATTCGGATATACAGGTAGGCATAGCCCAACCAGTTCACTGCATCCTATAAAAGACAACTTGTGGGTCTCAAGATGGTTAAGAAAATAAAATGCTTCCAAGGGTCACTTGAAAATTATTTCCCAACATTATGAATATGATAATCTTCTCAATCCTCATAAAATTTCCTTATTAAAAAAGACAACACACAGAGTATAAGCTCAATGGGCAAACACTTTACCAAGTTCAGGGAAATGAGCCTGAATCCCAGGCACCACAAGGGAACACAATGTGTAGCACCTAGAAGTGTTCCATGAATAGTGGACTAGTGTGGTGGTGGTGTTTTCCCCTCATCTCTCTACTTTCTGTCTAAAAATTTAAGGGAGGTCAACTACCAGGAACAATGGAATTGTGCAGGCAAAAGGTCCCAGTAAGCAAAAAAACTGAGCCCCTTTTTAAATTATGGTGTGAGAGTAAAGAACCAAGAAGACAGAGGTTAAAAGATTTTTTTCCCCCCCCCTCTTTTCTCTTTTTTGTCTCCAAGGTTATTGCTGGGGGTTTGGTGCCTACAACACAAATCCACTGTTCCTGGTTGCCATCTTTTTTTCCATTGTTGTTATTATTGTTGTTGTTGGATAGGACTGAGAAATTAGGGGAGGGGAAGATAGAGAGGGAAAGGGAGGGGAAGATAGAGGGATAAAGAAAGACACTTGCAGACTTGCTTTACTGGTTGTGAAGCAACACACACACCCCACAGGTGGGGAGCTGGGGACTCAAACCAGTATCCTTGTGCCAGTCGTTGCGCTTTGCACTATGTGCACTTAACCCGGTGCACTACTGCCCAGCTCCCTATGATGACCTTTTTATTATTGCCACCACCAGAGTTATCGCTGAGGCTCAATGCTAGCACAATGAATCCACCACTCCTGGTGGCAATTTTTTCTTTTACTTTGTTTTTTTCCCTTTCTTTCTATTAGATAGAACAGAGAGAAATTGAGACAGGAGGAGGAGACAGAGGGAGAGAAAATGAACCTTGCAGACCTGCCTGCTTCAGAGCTCATGAAACTTGCCCTTGCAGGTGGGCAGCAGTCTAGAACCTGAGTCCTTGCACACTGGTAACTAACGTGTGCTCAACAATTTTTATAAAGTTCTATATATATGTAGGTTTTTGTTTTTATGCAGTGCAGTACTAGAGATAAACTGAGGGTATTACATATATAGGGCATGTGCTGAGCCGCCTCCCCAACCCCAAGATATTGGTAACAAGGGGAACTACCAGTTACAGAACCCAAAAGCTTATGAGAGATGGCTCTGGGGGGCAGGGGTGAAAGACGCTGCACGTTGGTGGCACACAGCACTATGCTATGGTAGGGACCACCCCCAATCCTGTGCCTTGATCTTTTCTGAGAAAGCAAGAAGTCCCATGGACACAGCCCTTACTCACCTTTGCATTTTGTACATTCCCCAGCACAATTTCCGCATTGAGCATGTCAGGCAACTTAGATACCATCTGGCTTTCTATAGGAAGTTGCTGATTGAGGAGGGACAAGTAGTACTGCAGCTCCCCATGAGATGTGATGAGTATGCCTTCACCCTTGGTGTCGTACTGTGGTCTTCCAGCACGTCCCAGCATCTAAGTCAGAGAGAACAAAATAAGAAGGGCGTGGTCACAAAGCCTTTAACTTTGATTCCAGGTTTCTACAATACAGACTTGACCTTCTAACTGCTCTCTTCCCAGAATCCTTGCATTTCATGCACAAGGTACTTTCCCCAATTGAGAATAAACTTGGTGGGGATAGGTATAGACAGCATAATGGTTATGCAAAGATTCTCATGCCTGAGGGTCCGAAGACCCAGGTTCAATCTCCCGCACCACTTTAAACCAGAGCTCTGGTAAAAAGGAAAGAGAGGGAGAGGGAGAGGGAGAGGGAGAGGGTGAGGGAGAGAGAGAGAGAGAGAGAGAAGATAAACTTGGTGGTACAGGAGATGATGCAGTGAATAAAACACTCTCAAACATGAGGTCAAAAGTTCAGTCTCTAGCAATGCATATACCAGAGCAGTATCTGGCTTTCTCTTTCTTGTATCTCTTTCATAAATATAGAAATCTAATCATAGATATACAAATAGGTGGATGGAAAATACAAAGGCTCTATACCTGCAGAATGTCCAGTGCTCCCAGTTCTGTCCAGCGCCCCTTCTCTGGACTGTACACTTGGGTCCCTTTGATGATGACTGTATGAGCGGGGAGATTCACACCCCAAGCCAGAGTTGCTGTGGAAACTAAAACCTACAGAGATAATAGAAATAGATGTTACCAACAGAGTTAATATCCCCAACTTCTCTAGGTAATTGGCTTCAGAGACAAACATGTCAATGTGACAAATAAAGCACTAAGTCTTGGGGGCTGTGTGGTGATGCACCCAGTTAAACGGTTAAACGCACATAGTATGAAGGATCCTGGTTTAAGCTCTGGCTCCCCAGTGCCTCCCCCTACCCTTCCCACCCACAGGGACACTTCACGAGCAGTGAAGCAGGTGTCTATCTTTCTCCCACTCATCATTAACCATTAGTAAATAGAATATCCTACCTGGGAGTTGGGTGGTAGCACAGTGGGTTAAGCGCAGGTGGTGCCAAGTGCAAGGACCGGCATTAAGAATCCCGGTCCAGCCCCTGGCTCCCCACCTGCAGGGGAGTCACTTCACAAGTGGTGAGGCAGGTCTTCAGGTGTCTATCTTTCTCTCCCCCTCTCTGTCTTCCCCTCCTCTCTCCATTTCTCTCTGTCCTATCCAACAACAACAACAATGACAACAAAACAACAAGGGCAACAAAAGGGAATAAATAAATAAATATTAAAGAAAAAAAAGATCTTGGAACTAGAAGTTTTGAAGACTCAGAAAAGCACCTGAGTGGCCAGGAAGGTGGCTCAGCAGACAGAGTACACAACTTGCAGGCATAAGACCCTGAATCAAATCACTGACAATACATATGCCAATACTGCTCTTCTGACCCTGTCTCTTAATATATAGTAAAGTCAGGACCTCACACATGCATGATTTCACCAAGCTGGGCCACTTTTCGAGACATACCACTAGACATGCCTAAGAGGCAGAAGTACAGACCAATATTAGTCAGCTTAAGGCAACTAAAAACACAGGCTATCCTCAGAGGAAATGAAGAATGTCCTGTCACCTTTGACCTTGTTTTTCAACTTCTTTTATTTTTATTAGCTTTTCAATATTGATTCACAAAATTGCATGTCAACAGGGGTATAATTCCACACCATTCTCACCACCAGAGTTCTGAATCCCAAGTCCCCCCATTGCAACCACCACCGTTCTCCCAAGGTTGCGAATATGGGTTCACTGTCATCTCTATAACTATCTAACTACATTTGTATATAATTTCCCCTTTTCTTCCAAGTCCAATCCTCTCTCCAAGCCAAATAAAACCCTACTATTACATCCAAATATCTCTCCCCTTTTTGCTATCTCTCTCTGGGACCTGATGGAGCTGGAGTTCATAACCCTCTTATCTTCTTCCTATCATTTCTGCCCCACTGGAAGTATAGATCAGTTATTTTTGGGGTGCAGAAGGTAGGCTATACTTTTTTATTTTTGCCTCCAGGGTTATCTCTGAGGCTTGGTGACCACACTACAAATCCACTGCTCCTGGAGGCCATTTTTTTCCCCTCATTTTTATTGGATAGGACAAAGAGGGGGAGGTAGAATGATAAGACACCTACAGACCTGCTTCACCATTTGTGAAGTGACCCCCTGCAGGTGAGGAGCCAAGGGTTTGAACCAGGATCCAGGAGCCAGGATCGAACCAGAAGCAGGTCCTTGTGCTTTGTACTATGTGTGTTTAACCATGTGTCCTACTGCACAGCCCCCTTTTCTATACTTCTCAGATATTTTTCTAACCTCACTAATCTTCCCGCATGCCTGGGAGAAGTGGCATGAAATTATGTTCACTTTATCTACTACAACCCTCTACTTGGGTCACCCAAACCAGATAAAGGTAGCAGTCACAAACATCTAGCACAATTTAAGAAATTTTGCCCAACCCTACCTGAATGTGTTTATCAGCAAAAAGATCCTCCACAAGTGTTCTGTCAACTCTGGTCATGCCTGCATGATGAATAGCAAAACCATAGGGCAGAAGATCCTTCAGCTCCAGGTTCTGAGGAACAGGAAAAAGAAGATGTAATCCTCTCTGTAGCAACTTTGGAGACTAAATCATTTCCTGACACCCTGTTCCTTATCTCCTCCACATAATACCATTGAATCACCTTAAATCTGTTTGAAACAACAGCACTAGGCTACTGTCCCGGAGGTCTTGTTTGTATATATGAGGACCTTGGAATGAATCAGTCACCAGGTAGGAAAGAGAGAACAGGACCTGTTCTTCCTCACCTTGCACTGTTCAGCTTCTGTCCGAAGGACCTCTGTGGAGGCTGAGCCCTCTCTCAGAAACAGACCCAGAGTGTCCTTCTCCAAGCACATGTCCCGGATGGCCCTGGCTGTCTTTCCAGTTTCCTTCCGGGAGTGAACAAACACCAGCACCTAAAAAAATAAATAAAATAAAATTTAAAAATTTACATACACATAGACAGTCAAGAAATACAGTTTCAACAGTCAGAAGTATCAGTAGCAGGAAGTAGTGGCTATACCATTATAAGGCCAGAGCCAAGGTCTTAAAGAGGAGCAACGGCAGGAGTACGTATTAGCTCAGAAGAAGAGTAAAAGAATGGCAGGACCAAAAGAAAAGGAATCACCAAGTGCAGTGACAAGAGTGCTGGAACTGGGGAACTTAAGTAGCCTTAAAAGCCTTATCTTTAACAGCAAACTGAAATACACTAAGGAAGCAAAATGAGTGGCAAGATCTGTCTCTTCATCTAAATCCATATATATTTCTTTCTTTATCATACAAAGATAAATAACCTGTTATTTACTCTTACTTTTTGTCTTGGTTAACTGTTTTCTTTAACTGTTAAGTTAAAAAAAATTGCAGTGGTCTGGGAGGTGGTGCAGTGATAATGCTTTGGACTCTCGAGCATGAGGTCCCGAGTTCGGTCCCTAGCAGCTCATTTGCCAGAGTGATGTCTGGTTCTTACTCTCTCCTATCTTTCTCATAAACAAATAAGATCTTAAAAAAAAAAAATTACAACATACATACTTTCTATTAAAATGCTATCTTGTATGTATGCATCGACTCATTTGATTCATTCATTCATTTAACTTTTACCACCAGAGTTATCATTGGGGCTGGGTCTAAGTGACTACACTAGGACCTCACCACTCCTGACAGCTATTTGTTTTCCTTTCTTTAATAAACATGAAAGACAGGGAAACAGGGGGAAGAGAAAGAAAGGAAAAAGGAGAAGAAAAGGAGGGACACATGTAACACTGCTCTACCTCTCCTAAAGCTTTCTTCACTATAGATGGGGACTGGGGGCTTAAACTAGGCCATTCTCCAGTCATGTATCACTCTACTGTACACCTCATCACTGGGTCACTAGTTTTTAATTCTCATATATATATATATATATATATATATATATATATATATATATATATTTTAGAGGTTTTTTTTAACACTTTAAAAAAAATATTTATCCCCTTTTGCTGCCGTTGTTGTTTTATTGTTGTACTTACTATTGTTGTTATTGTTGTTAGACAGGACAGAAAGAAATGGAGAGAGGAGAGGAAGACAGAGAGATGGATAAATAAGATACAGAAAAATAAGATACCTGCAGACCTGCTTCACCACTTATGAAGCTACTCCCCTGCAGGTGGGGAACAGGGGGCTGGAACCGGTATCCTTATGCCAGTCCTTGTACTTTGTGCCACCTGCACTTAACCCACTGCGCTACCACCCAACTCCCTTTAATTCTCTTTACTTTTTAAAAAAAAAAAAAAAGTTTTGTTTTTAGTGATTTAACAGTGTTTTACAAAATTATCAGACTTCCTGGAATTTTCTTTTTTTGGAGAGTTAGAATTTTAATACACTGTTGGGAATTCACTGATAGAGGTACTATCTTAGAAGCTTTGGCGGCAAGGGCTATCTGAAAATCTGAAACAGGTATGTGATCTACCACCAAACAACTCCCCTGGCCTAATGTCTTTCTTTCAATTATTTTATTTATTTATTTATTTTGGATAGAGAAAAAATGAGAGCAGTGGGGGAAGTAGAGTGAGAGAGGAATAAATACCTATAGCACTGTTTTACTGAAGCTTCCTCCTGCAGGTGGGGACTGGGGGTTTGAACAAGGGTCCTTGTACACTGTAATGGGTTCTATTTTTTTCAATTCGATTATCTATACTTGAAATTCTTCAAAAGAACAGAGCTCATGAAAAACAGAGAAGCAAAGACAGACCTGATTTTTTCCAGCATGTTCCATGATTTTTTCATAGACTATTTCATTCATGATCTGGAATCGTTTGATAGCTTTTTTCTCTGTGATACCCACATAAGTCTGTTCAAGAGGCACTGGGCGGAAGCTAGAAGTTCAACAATTAAAACAAGTAAGACTTTTGGCAAAAAAAATACCGAGAAAATAACAAGTTAATTTTCATTACCTTGGGAGGAATATTCCTTTTGGATTCTACCACACCATCACTCAAAGGTCCATCTAAAGCCCATTTTAATAGAACTCCTTGGAAAGATGGAATGATGAAAGATCACCCTGGTTAAATTTCTCCCAGTCTGTCTGTGCTTCTTTCTTATCATCAAAACACTGCTCAGTTCTAGCTTATAGTGGGTACAGGGAATTGAACCTGAGGCTTTGAAGTCCCAGGCGTTATGTATAATCATATGTTATCTTCCCCACCCTCCGTCTTTTTTATACCTGTTGTCAAAATAGAAGAGGCCCTTGGCAGGATCAACTCGGAGAAATGTGGCCACATCTTCATAGTTGGGGAGAGTGGCACTAAGACCAATGAGTCGAACATCCTCTTGGGTCATCTCAATGTTTCGGATGGCCCTTGCCACCAAAGCTTCCAAGACAGGACCTCTATCATCATGGAGAAGATGGATCTCATCCTAAGGATGCAAGTATCACAAATTATCTAGAGGACCACAGAAAGGTAACCCCTATTCCTAAGAGAAGGTATGGAAGGAATCCTAAGCCAGAGAAAAGTAAAGAATGAAGATAATGTCCACTATGACATACTTCAGAGAATAGTATCTTCTATGACCTATAGCTCAGTGAACCATAATGTTTTATGGTAAAGAAAATCTGTTATTTCAGGTAAATGAGCTTATCACTTTATTCAATGGTATATTCCTTTACTAAAATTGGAGCTTCTGAGCAGAACATATCCAGAAGTTTATTACTTCTTAGAACCTATTACCAAGAGCAAAATATACCCTGCATCAAATAATCAGTTAATTTGACTAAAGGTGGTGCTAATCATGCATACAAGAGTAAAGTTGTTTTTTTTTTGTTTTGTTTTTGATAGGACAGACAAAAACAGAGAGAGGAAGGGGAGATAGGAACAGAGAGAGACACCTGCAGACCTGCAGAACTACTTTACCACTTGTGAAGCTTCCTCCCTGCAGTGGGGAACAGGGCCTTGAACCCATGTCACAAGTCCACTACTCCCTTTTATTTTTTAAATTATCATTTGATAAGACAGATAGAAACTGAGAGGGGAAGCAGGATAGAAAGGGACAGACAGGGAGTCGGGCGGTAGCGCAACGGGTCAAGTACAGGTAGAGTAAGGATCCTGGTTCGAGCCCATGGCTCCCCACCTGCAGGGAAGTCGCCTCACAGGCGGTGAAGCAGGTCTGCAGCTGTCTTATCTTTCTCTCCCCCTTTGTCTTTCCCTCCTCTCTCCATTTCTCTCTGTCCTATCCAACAACGACATCAATAATAACTACAACAATAAAACAACAAGGGCAACAAAAGGGAATAAATATTAAAAATATATTAAAGGGGACAGAGAATACAACAGAATAGTTTAAAAAAAAAAAAAAAGATTTTATTTCAGTTGGTGTGAAAGAAGCCAAAGATTCCACTCCTTCTTTTCTAAGATTTTATTATCTTGCAGCTCTAGAAGTTGCACAGTGGATAGAGCCTCTGGCATCATGTATGTCAGAGTGATGCTCTGGTTCTCTCTCGTGTCAATAAATTAAATGAAGGAAAGATTAAATTTTTCTTTTTCTTTCTTTCTTTTTTTAATCAGAGCACTGTTCAGCTCTGGCTTATGGTAGTGTATGGGACTGAACCTGGGACTTCAGAGTCCCAGGCACTAGTCTTTTTGCATAACCTTTATGATATTTCTCCCCAACCTTTTTTTTTTTTTAATTTATGATATATATAGAGAGAAACAGAACAGAGCAGAGCATGGCTCAGTCCTGGCTCATTACACTGATTTTAATAATTTTTTATTTGCTACTTATGTTTACTTCAAAATATTCCAGACACAAAGAAAATACAAAGGATCAGCAAGATAACTCACTTAGAAAGGTGCCTATTTTATTATGTGTATGATCCAAGTTCCAGCCCATGAACTCTACCTCTGAGGGAAATTTTGGTGCTATAGTTTCCTTTCTTTTTGTGTCTATCTCAAAAAGTCAGCACAGAGCAATGAAGTCCCATCAACTCCCCCACCTTGCCAAAAAACAAAAAAAAACAGGGGGGGGGCAGTAGTGCAGTGGGTTAAGAACACATGGCACAAGGTACAAGGACCGGCACAAGGATCCCACTTGGAGCCCCCAGCTCCCCAACTGCAGCTGGGTTGCTTCATAGGCAGTGAAGCAGGTCTGCAGGTGTCTATCTTTCCTCTGTCTTCCCCATCTTTCTTGATTTCTCTCTGTCCTATCCAACAACAATAACAGTAATCACAACAATAATAATAACAACAAGGGTAACAACAAGGGCAACAAAATGGGAAAAATGGCCTCCAGGAGCAGTGGATTCGAGCCCCAGCAATAACATAACCCTAGAGGCAAAAAAAAAAAAAAAAATTAGAAAGAATGTTGTTATAAACCCCATATATTTCACTGAACTGAAAATTTTCAGCTAGGTATTCTCATTAATGGCAACAGTTATACTATCAATAGCTATCAATATAAATGTCTGTAATTAGAAAAAAAGATTTTGAAGAAATGTTCATCATGAAAACCCAGGAAGCTGTCCTTGAAGAGGACCAGTAGTCCCTTTGTTCCCAACAAGCACTCCTCACTTACCAGAATGATGAGTCGCACCAGCTGGGTGTAGGTACGCTCCCCACCCTTGCGGGTAATGATATCCCACTTTTCTGGAGTACAGACAATAATCTGTGTAGCACTGATCTCCTCTTTGCATAGCTGGTGGTCACCAGTCAGTTCTGCAACTGTGATGCCATATGTGGCCAGGCGCTGGGAAAAGGAAGGACTCAAGGTAACAATGCTTGAGGGGACAAAGACCTTACACCATCTGGGAAATTTGAGCAAAGGTATTAGAAGGATCAACCCATCAGATAAATATCAGGTGAATTATATGGATATAAACATACTTTTATTACAAATCTAAGTTTACATTCAGTCAAACTGAGCAAAGGCTCTTTGGAAGTGCTATACATACAAGGGAGAAATGGGAACATATAACTAACAGGGCCTAGAATAACACCTATAGGTCTACCCACTATCAATACATTTGTGTGAATGTCCAACTGAGTCCCTAAAAGGACCAAGTTTGGAATGGGGGAAGGAAGAGATGGTTAGGGATTGATGAATTAGGCTGAACTTAACTCCAGCAATTAGCATGTGAGTCTGTAAATAAAGGACAACCTCAGGGACTAACTCCACTCCTTTCTGCTGGCCATACTCATTTCTGAGTTGCAACTGGGGGCTGTGGTGGACACACACACACACATATGACCCCAGGATCCTATGGCAGAATGTTGAGGGGGTAAGTCCCTTGGGGAAGGGGAGGATCTTGGTCCCGATGTTTCTGCCCTCCTCCATCTCCACCAGTATAAAAAGTGCCATTATTGGAAGAAGGGTTGATTTGAGTAAAAGGTACCCAGGTCTTAGACTGCACAACAAAGCAGATTTTTCCTTCAGGGAAAGGAAAAGGAAATTTTTGTGTAAGTCTTATGTAATTTTGTGTAAGTTTGGCTTTCTATGGCACCAAGCAGTGGGTCCTGTTCTTTGGCTTCAAGTGATTTGCAAGTGCATCAATAATGCAAACTATAACAACTGTAGAAACAAAGAAAGAAAGAAAGAAAGAAAGAAAGAAAGAAAGAAAGAAAGAAAGAAAGAAAGAAAGAAAGTCAGTCAGTCTGGGGGTCGGGCGGTAGCACAGCAAGATAAGCGCACATGGCGCAAAGCGCAAGGACTGGCGCAAGGATTCTGTTCAAGCCCCCAGCTCCCCACCTGCACAGGGGTGCTTCAAGCAGGTATCTATCTTTCTCTCCCCGTCTCTATCTTCCCCTCCTCTCTCGACTTCTCTCTGTCCTATCCAACTACAATGACAGCAATGAAAACAATAATAACAACAACGATAAACAACAAGGGCAGCAAAAGGGAAAAATAGCCTCCAGGAGGAATGGATTCATAGTGCAGGCACTGAACTCCAGCAATAACCCTGGAGGCAAAAAAAAAAAAAAAAAAAAAAAAGGAAAGAAAAAGAAAGAAAGAAAAAGAAAAGAAATAGTCTGTAAACGCCAGTAATATTCCCAGGACATTCTTACTTCAGAAACACTAATCTTTTGCCAAGTTTGGGGTGCGAGGGGAGAACACAATACAGCTACCCCAGTGATGTCCTTATAGAAGAAACAGGGTTCTCAATACTTTATAGTTGGACTTAGTATCTTATCTTATTGAAGAAAATTCTACCCCCTTACCTTTCCAAAACTGCCCACCATCTCCTGCACCAAAGACCGCATGGGCGCGATGTAGATGATCTTGAAGTCATCTACGTTGATAGTGCCATCCATGTTAATGTGTTTCCCTATCTCTCGGAGCATACACATTAGGGCTACATTGGTTTTACCAGCACCCTAAGAGAGAGAAAGAGAGAGAGAGAGAGACCTGTTTATCTGGTTATGTTATCATAAGTTCCCTAAGTTTATCATTAAAATAGAAAATAAAGCATCTGGGAACTTCCCCCCAACCATTTAACATCTCATGGACCAAAGGATAATAAACTGGGGAAGGGAGAGAGGGAGGACCACAAGGTATAGATGGAGATGAAGATAAGTTTGCCAACAAATTTATGTGCCACATTCCATGAGGGGAAAAAACAAACAAAAGCAGCTGATACAGTGCTTACAGTAGGAGCACACAGTAGCAGGTTCTCATCTGTCTCCAGGGCAGCACGGTACAGTTTACTCTGAATACGATTGAGAGTTTTGAAACCCTCAAATCCAGCCTGGGCATACTTCGGCAGTTTCTCCACTGGAAGCAGTTGCTAGAAAGAAGAAATACCATTCACATTACAGTAGCAACAACCTCCCTGAATAACTCTCCAAGAAGACCAGATCAGAGAGCTCAATTTTGTCTCCAGGGTTCAAAATCAAAACAAAAAGATTCTGAAGCAATTTCCATTTCTGGAATAAATTATGAGACAGGTTGCATTTTGGTCAATGTGTTAAGACTCAAATTGGACAGGTGAACTGACCAGAGATTTGAGAGGAAACACACACACACACACTCACTTCTTCTGAGCCGAAGGGCTTGGGCTTCAGAGCAGGCACATGCACCTCTTCATAACCCTTGCGCTGGCGACGGAAAGAACCATCAGGAAGTTGACACCGTTTGTTGGCCATGAAGTGACTCCCTTGAGTAAATACCAGATCCTCTAAGTCCAGAACTTGCCGTGGAGCCAGGGCCTGAGAGTATGAAGGAAAAATGTGAAAGAATTGAGTGAGTTGAGAAATAAGTTTTCCTTCCAAAATAATCCTATGGATGAGCCTGATGCCTACCTCTCCACTCTGGTCCAGATCCATCGTTTCTAGATCTGTATCCATCCGGGACTGACGCACACGTTCTCTTCGAGTCCTTTCCTCCTGTGAAGGTAGAGAGAAAGGGAAAAAAAAAAGCAACAACTCTTCAGATCTCTGGTTCCTGTCCTTTTCAGTCTCTACTTAACTCACATAGCCTTAAAAAAAAAAAAAAAAAAAAAAAAAGATGGTCCATTATACTTGCCTCAGGGATCACCATAATGGAGGCAAAAAGAGATGTAATGGGACAATGCACAGTGCAGAAATATCAGAAGTAGACATTCAACAATACAGCATCCAAGGACATTTTCTGAATAGCAATATGGTTCCTGTGTTCAGCGAACACATATATTCTGTACTTGTGTTTTCAGTTAACACCAATGGCTTATAGTGTGAGCACTATAGGACCCCATGGTTCTGGTAAGGAGAGCAGCAGGTTAGTGGTCTGTTGATCACACCACATGCATGTGTTGATTATAATATGTACTTGCCAATAAACCCCAAACATTGAAAGAAGGGGCTGAGAGGTGGCATGCCTAGAAGATACATGTTACCATGTGCAATGACCTGGGGTCAAATCACTTACAGCAGGGGAAGCTCTCCAAGTGATGGAGCAATGCTGTAAGTGCCTCTCTTCTCCCTCTCTATTGCTCTTTGCCACCCCCAACCCCCCCCCCCCCATCTCTCACCTACTATCAAAACAGAAAGAAAAGGGACAGAGCAATGGTACACATGGTTAAGTGCACACATCACCATGCACAAGGACCTGGGTTAAAGTCCCCACTCCCCACCTGCAGGGAGGATGCTTCACGAGTAATTAAGCAGGTCTACAGCTATCTCTCTCAATTCTCAATTTCTATTTGTCCTAATAAAAAAAGGAAAAAAACAGCCACCACCAGGAGTAGTGGATTTGTAGTGTTAGCACCAAGCCCCAGTTATAAACCTGGTGGCAATAGAAAAAATTAAATACCAGAAAGAAAAGAAAAAAAGGGGCTATAATGCTCAAGGATCTAGGTTCCAGCCCCTGGAGGGGAAAGCTCTGCAAGTAGTGAAGCAGCGCTGCAGGTGTCTCTCTGTCTCTCCCTCTCTATTTTCCCCTTCTCCATTTCTAACCGTCTCTATCTAATAAAAAAAGAAAAAATGTCACGAGTAATAGTAGAGGTATACAGGGAACTTGTCTCATTGACAGCCCTAACTCTAAAAAACAAACATCTCAGAGAAGCATTTTGCTTTAATACCTTCTTTAATAAAAAATGAGGTAGGGACAGGTGGGGAACACCTGATTAAGCGCATATAGTGTTATGAGCCCCCACTCCCTACCTATCATAGGAATGCTTCATAGGCAGTGCATCAGGTCTATAGGTGTCTATCTCTCTCTCTTCCTATCTCCCCTTCCTTTCTCAATTTCTATCTTATCAGATAAAATTAAAAATTAAAAAATTGGGGGGCTGGGCGGTAGCACAGCGGGTTAAGCACAAATGGCGCAAAGCGCCAAGGACTGGTGTAGGGATCCCGGTTCAAGCCCTCGGTTCCCCACCTGCGGCGATGGGGGGGGGATCGCTTCACAAGCAGTGAAGCAGCTCTGCAGGTGTCTATCTTTCTCTCCCCGTCTTCCCCTCCTCTCTCCATTTCTCTCTGTCCTATCCAACAATGATAACAACAACAACAACAATAACCACAAGAGCAACAAAAGGAGACAAACAGCCTCCAGGAGCAGTGGATTTGTAGTGCAGGCACCGAGCCCCAGCAATAACCCTAGAGGTGAAAAATAAATAAATAAATAAATAAAATTTTTAAAAAGTTAAAACAATAATAATGGGGGAGAGGGATGGAGACAGCACATTGACTATGTAAGTGACTTTCATGTTTTAGCCTCCAAAGTCCTAGGTTCAATTCCCCTGAATCACCATTAGCCACTGGTGTTCTGCTAAAATAAAATAAATTATTTTAAAAAATTAGATTTATACTACGATCTATCCAGTTTCTTCTTGAAAAAACAAACAAAAAAAAAAACCACTATCTCAGGAATTGAATAAACCAACCAACTCAGTCCTTACCCGTATCAGATCCTCCTTCTCAGTTTCATGGAGCTGGTAGAGGAACTTTGAAAGCTCTGGATCAGCTTCCATCTTTCCCATGATTCTTTCTTTTTCAGCTTCACTCTGTGCACTGGCCAGCAAAGTACAATATAAAACTGTCAACAGCAAAAGGAAAAGAAAGTGAGAGAGAAGATCAATCATTATCTTGAAATCAACTTTAGAGAAGAAAAACAAAGTAAGTGCTGAAGCTAGGAAAGCAAATTAATCTCTATTACAACTATGCGCACATGCTACCATCGGGTCCACTATACTCACTCATCATCCTATGCTGCCGTAACACTTTAATGAAATCGAAAGTGTTGAAACCAAGGAGCAGAACCAGCTGGTTCTCACATTCCCGATCATCACTGGCAGTCTGCAGAGAGAAGGCAATGTCATAATTAAGGATGCAGCCATCTGCTCATACAGTGTTCCATCTGCTAAGATATACCCTAATATAAAAATATTAGTTTGGCTATACCTTCAAAATTTCCAGCACTTCATCTGCCTTCTTCTGTGACACAATGGCATCATCATAGAAGCGACTGAGCTGCCTCTGTAGCCAAAATGCATCAATGTCTCGAGGATGCAAATCCTTCTTCTTGGAACTCATCAATTCACCAGAGGCCACAAGCTACAAAAATAACCAGGCACTGAGCTCACCTTGTCTCTTTCTTATCATCCTGCAACAAAGCTTTACTGGCCATAGCCCACTTCCTTTTGAAAACACTCAAGAGGAAGGAAAACTTTACTAATATTAAGTTCAAACTAGGATTTCGTGAATGTATGCATTTGGGAAGGAGAAGGACTGACTGAAATCTAAAGAAAATCAAGACATGAAATGTTTATTGCAGCTCACCTTACACAGTGTGGTAAAATAGCAGTAACAGGTGTGGGAAAAACAAAATTGGGCATGCATGCCTAGAAAATAACCTGGCCTGAGAGCACCTGGAAAGAGCAAATTAGGGAGTTGGGTGGTAGCGCTGCGGGTTAAGCGCAGGTGGCGAAAAGGGCAAGGGCAGGCGTAAGGAAAGAGCAAATTTGACTTACATTAGCTGAGAGGGTACAGCGCACAACAGCCTCATCCCCTTCCATGTCATCATCAGATGCCTCTTCCCGAACCTCACCATAAACATCTTCATCACCTTCCTGTGGAGATGGCCACAACCCCAAGTCATGATTAAGAACTGATCCTACCTAACAGAATAGCTCTTCTGAGATACTTAAAGCTAGGCCTATGGATAGAGCAATTGCTTTTGAATGAAACAAATAGCTTATTGGAACCAGGGTCACTTTTATTCCAGAGTACATTTAACATTTAGCACTGACTCCTCAGATGCATCTATTCTTTTTCCTTCTCCTCACTTCATGCTGTCAAAGTGGCAATGAAGTTAGTCACTCTTCCATGTACACACAATCAATGGAGGAAAAAAAAATAGAAAAAGAGCTACACAGAAGACAGGAGAAAAAAGCTACACAGAAGCATGCTTAAAAAATACAGTGATGGGCAGAGGGTAGATAGCATAATGGTTATGCAAGCAAACTCTCATGCCTGAGGCGTCAAAGTCCCAGGTTCAATCCCCCGCATCACCATAAGCCAGAGCTGAACAGTGCTCTGGTTAAAAAATAAAAATAAATAAATAAATAAAATACAGTGATTCAGAAATGTAGAGAGCATGCTTAACTTGCTCACCACTGTATTTAACCACACACCTTTTCAAGACATATCTATACATACATACATACATACATATATATACACACACCTTTTCGTGTTATATATACTTAGTATCTTAAACTGTTCAGAGAAAAACATTCTGTCATCTCCTACTAAGAATCATAATGTCCTGTCCTATTAACTATACTGTAGAAAATGAGTCATCTATGTCAATCATCTCATTTTAGATGGAGAAACTGAAGCAAAACGATCTTTCAACATAAAGGATCAAAATCTGGGTCTCAGACAACAATGAGATAACACTTCACTCCTGTGAGAATGTCATACATCAGAAAAGGTAACAGCAGCAAATGCTGGAGAGGTTGTGGGGTCAAAAAAACCCTCCTCCACTGCTGGTGGGAATGTCAATTGGTCCAACCTCTGTGGAGAACAGTCTGGAGAACTCTCAGAAGGCTAGAAATGGACCTATCCTATGACCCTGCAATTCCTCTCATGGGGATATATCCTAAGGAACCCAACACATCCATCCAAAAAGATCTGTGTACACATATGTTCTTGGCAGCACAATTTGTAATAGCCAAAACCTAGAAGCAACCCAGGTGTCCAACAACAGATGAGTGGCTGAGCAACTTGTGGTATACACATACACACACACACACACACACACAATGGAATACTACTCAGCTATGAAAAATGGTGACTTCACTGTTTTCAGCTGATCTTGGATGGACCTTGAAAAATTCATGGTAAGTGAAGTAAGTCAGAAACAGAACGATGAATATGGGATGATCTCACTCTCAGGCAGAAGTTGAAAACAAGATCAGAAAAGTAGAACCTGAACTGGACTTGACATATTGCACCAAAGTAAAAGACTCTGGGGTGGGTGGGTGGGGAGAATACAGATCCAAGAAGGATGACAGAGGACCTAGTGGGGGTTGTATTATTATATGAAAACTGGGAAATGTTATGCATGTACAAACTACTGTATTTACTGTTGAATGTAAAACACTAATTTCCCAATAAAGAAATTAGAAAGCTTCCAATGTAGGGGCTGGGATATAGAACTCTGGTGGTAGGAATTGTATGGAATTGTACCCTTTTTATCCCACAATTTTGTTGATCATTATTAAATCACTAATAAAAAATAAAAAATAAAAACAAAACCTGAGCCTCTTGGGTGCCAGTTTGATGGTCTTTCTATTAATCCTATGTTATCCCTTCTTCATGTCATATAATATGGTATTTCAAGACCTTTCAGTATTCAAGCCCAACCACTAAGAACTCTAAGGCAACTCAGAAATTCTTTTTAAGTATCCTATGTTCCTATTCAGTGATTCAATAAAACCTTATTGGAATGTTAAACTAAGCAGCTGCTGCAATTGTTATTTAAACTATAATACAACAGTTATGGAGGTCATTCAGAGACAGTTCAATCCCTGGAGTCATATATTCTAGAGCAGTACTCTGCTCTCTCATGAAATAAATCTTTAAAAATATTCACACAGGGCCAAAAATTGCTCTCTTGGATAGCACACTGTTTTGCCATGTCAGCAGCCCAGACATTGAGCCTGGCCCCAACACTGAAGGAAGCTTCAGAGCTGTGATTTCTGTCTCTGCCTCTCTCCTTCTAGAAGACTCAGCCTGCAGTAGTGCAGTACCGGAGATGATTCCAGCCCCTCCAACACCCTAAAATAGGATTATATTCACACAGCCTAGGAGCCAAAGTGATGTTCTTGCTCTTTCGCTCTCATCTAAATAAATAAATATTTTAAAAACCTTTGTGGCAAAAAGGAAAAAAGAAAATTGGGGTAGATAGCATAATGGTTATGCAAAGAGACTCTCATGCCTGAGGCTCCAAAGTCCCAGGTTCAATCCCCCGCACCACCATAGGCCAGAGCTGAGCAGTGCTCTTTTTTTTTAAAAAAAAAAGAGAATCAGGTGGTAGCGCAGTGGGTTAAGCGCACGTGGTGCAAGGACCAGTGGAAGGATCCGGTTCTAGCCCCCAGCTCCCCCCATGCAGGGGAGTCACTTCACAGGCGGTGAAGCAGATCTGCAGGTGTCTATCTTTCTCTCCCCCTGTCTTCCCCTCCTCTCTCCATTTCTCTCTGTCCTATCCAACGATGACATCAAATAACTACAACAATGAAAAACAACAAGGGCAACAAAAGGGAAAATTAATAAATAAATAGAAATGTGTTTTTAAAAAAAGATTTAAAAAAAATTGGGCCAGTGAAGCTGCTCAGTACTATCACCCATGCACAAAGCCCTGGGTTCAACTTCTGGCACTTCATAAAGGAAAAAAAAAACTTACTATATATATTTAGATCACAGAAATCTAAACCAGATAAACTTGGATTACTACCATGTTAAAATTCAGTAAAATAAAATAACATACACATTTTACATATTAATTTAAATTTGCTTTATAAAGCCTAAAGATAGTGATCTGGGAGGTGGCGCAGTACATAAAGCACTGGACTTTCAAGCAGGAGGACTTGAGTTTGATCTCCGGCAGCACATGTACTGGAGTGATGTATGGATCTTTCTCTCCTATCTTTCTCATCAATCAGTAAATAAAATCTTAAAAAAAAAAAAACCTAAAGATAACAAAAATTACTAAAATATTTACTTAAAAAAATTATACACCTATTTTGCTACCAGGGCTATTACTGGGGTTCCATGCCTGCATGATTCCTCTGCTAGTGGCAGTCTTTTTATTTCGACAGAGGGTGAGAGGCAGCAAGGAAGAGAGATCTAGGGAGAGGAAGACAAAGAGATAATATGGCACTACTTCACTGCTGGTGAAACCGCCCTGTGCAGGCACTCCTCTGTGGTGGCCAGGGCTCATATCTGGTCCTTTTGTGCATGGTTAAGTGTATACTCTACCAGATGAGCTGCCTTTCACTCCCCACAAAGTAGTATTTATGTTCATTTTAAACAAATATTTCACTTATTAATGGAAGGCAGAGAACCAGAGTATCACTCTGACACATGTGATACGTTGGAGTGTCCTCAGGACCTCATGCTTGAGAGTCTAACACTTTATCCACTGTACCACCTCCCAGGTTGCTATGCTCAAGTTTACCTGGCTTAAGCTGGGGAACTTCTTTATGAGAGAAACAATCCTCTTGCCTTAATGATCTTAATACAAAACAGATTTCATTGGCTTTATTACTCACCTCTTCATCAGATTCAAACTGTACATTCACACCATAGGTCTCATCAATATTGTCATCTGAACAATGAGGATCAGAAAAAGAAAACAGTGAATAAGTTAGTGAAATCAAGCACCATGGGACGAATTTCCTCCCCAACTGCTGACTTGCCTCTCCCTGAGTTCTAATGACTCACAAAGACAGTTTGGCCATCAACATTAAAAATAATATTAATAATAATAATAATAATAATAAAAGTCATCTAGGAGGCAGAGAGAAAGGTCACCCAAGCCATACTTTTATCATGCCTGCAAACTAGGGTCCAAGCCCCACCACCACCACCATCACATGGGAGCACTTGCACAGGGAAGCTTCACAAGTGGTGGTACACTGATGCAGTTTATCTCACTACTTCTCACCCTCTATTAAAGGGGGTGAGGTGGTGAAAAAAGGGTGGTCTGGGGCGGGGTGGGGATGGAAGCTGGCAAAATAGTTGCCTTTACTGTGTGCTACTTTGTCATGTGTAAGATCCAGGTTTGAGCCTGGCTCCCACCATACTGAAGGAAGCTTTGGTATTGTGGTCTCTTAAACTCTTTCTGTCTCTCTGCACCCCCACCTCCAAAAGTCTGATGAGAACAGATAAGCTCTTGTGATAATCCTGGCAGTAAAGAAGAAAGTAAGAGTCACCCACCCATGTTTCACCTGTCAATCTTGGCTAGAGCAAAGCTCTGCTTGTACAACTACTTAAGCTCTTCTCATCTGTTCAGACTTTCCTATGCTAAACAATAAAAAGGTTCCAGTGTAAGAAAAGCCTCCAGACTATGATGGTTATCTATTTTATCTTTGGGAGGAAGGAACACAGAACCTTGGTGGTGGGTGTGGTGAGGGTTTAGTGTGGTATGGAACTATACAGTGTAATTAACCCACTGTTAATCATAAATATAAATAAGTAAACAAGTCCCTAGTAACCCAGGGGAAAAAAGTCTCCTGGAATCTAGGGTATCTGGTGTCCATTAATCGCAATTCTTGATTAAACACCAAACAGAGGCAGCCCAAGACTGCCACTGAGTATTGGGCTCTCAAGTATGAAGTTCCAAGTTTGATCCCTGGCATTGCATGTGCCAGAGTGTTGCTCTCATTCTTGTTTTCTCTCTCAATAATTAAAACCTTAAAACACACACACACACACACACCACAAGAATTCACTGATACATTCAAAGTTCTTAATGAATGATGCTAGAAGATTACACACATGGATCAAGACAAGCAACCAGTCCATATGGTCAGGATCTATAGTTCAATTACCCATATTCTGGATTTCTTTGTCTCCACCATAGTCTGTGATCTTTTTGCCTAAGTTCACTAATACATGGTATCTGGTATCATCTGTCTGACCCAGCAGAAGGTCAATCTCCTTTCGCCTTTCTTTGTCCCGAAGCTTTTCATTCTTCAGGACAGCTAGAACTTCATCAGCTGCCCCACAAAGGATATCACGTGGCTGGTGGGAAAAAATATATTAACAATGACATACAAAATATCACTGATCAACTTTATACAACAAAAGAATGTGAAGAATCATAGCTATTTGAGACCTGTATCATACTAAATTCTGATAAATTCTATTAATGTTAATTAGAATTGTTACCAAGACTCAGACATCTAAAAGACACATCTCCTTTTAAGAAAATGGAGGGGTGTGGTGCTGCAGAGATGGCATAATGGTTATATGAACATTTTATGCCTGAGGCACCAAAATCCCAGGTTCAGTCCTTAGCACCACCATAAGCAAAGTTGAATAGTACTCAAGAAGGAAGGAAGGAAGGAAGGAAGGAAGGAAGGAAGGAAGGAAGGAAGGAAGGAAAGAAAGAAGGAAGGTAGGAAGGAAGGAGTACAGAAAGGAAGGTAAGGGAAGAGTAGGAGGTAGTGTAGTGGATAGTGTTGGACTCTCAACCATGATGTCCCAAGTTCTATCCCTGGCTTTGCATGTGCCAGAGTGATGCTGGTTCCCTCTCCCCTTCCCCTCCCCCTCTCTCCTTTTGCATGTTAGTAATCAAATAAAATCCTGGGGGGGGGGGAGGAAAGAAAGGAAGAAATAAACGTCTTAGGAAACTGAAGGACATGACTTCCACAATGGTCAGTCACATGTCTCTAGGTAGCTGAGACACTGAGTTATTCTGCTCTACAAACTTTTGGCAATTTTTCATCCTCACTTCCTTTAACATCCATCTCACCAGAGATCCATAAAGGGAGTCAATCTAAGCATACAGGTGTAAAGGTCCAAATAAAGACTACTCGGGTTCCTATCATGACTCTGAGTAACTTTCTGTAGAAATCTTTTCCTAAATGCGATCCATGAAAAAATACTTAGCTGTTAAGTATGAAGAGCACTCAGAGTTAATATGAAGATTGAAAAAGAAATGAAAAACACTACCCCCACATAAAATAAACATTAGCCACTTCTTCAAATTGGTATAGCCCACACAGGAAAATCCAGAGACAAGATTCTTCAGGTGTCTCCTAGCTGTGGTTCTCTCACTCCCTAAGCATGGCCTTGATGCTCTTTGATAAAGAGTATAAGACTTCCTCTTGTTATTATGCCAGTCCTCATCATGCTTTCCTCTAGCTGCCTTACCTGGTCTCCAAGGGCAGCCTGGATGAAGCTAAGTAGTACTTCATAGGTCTCTCGAGTTTCTTTAGTTTTGGGTTTATAGATAATGCCCACCATCTCATCAATGCCCTCTGACAACAGAGTATAACCCTTCATCTTGTTGATGTCATGCCGGTCCTCATCACGCTTTCTTCGCCTAAAAGACACAGGATATCATGTTGAACAGGAAGCCTTCCCTCCCAAAGGCAAGATTAAATTAAGTCTATCCTCATCTCTTTAGCTGTATGGCACACGAGTAATATGGAAAAGCACTGAATGGCTCCTATCTGGTCTTAGTCACTTGCAGCAGTATTTCTTTATAAGATCAGAGTAACAGGGAACTTGTCATTGTCTCACTAGATAAACTAAAAGATGATTTTTTTTTTTTTACTTTTTATGACAACACAATCATATTTTGTTGTTGTTACTATCACCAGTGCTTTACCCCTCAGAGTTGACTTCTTTTCAGACAGAAAGACAGAGACAGAGGGAAAGAGGCCATAAGACAAAGCTTTGTCCAGTGTGGTGGGTGACTGGGTAGAACTTAGGTTCTGTACATAACAAAATAGTCACACTGGGAGTCAGGCGATAGCACAGCAGGTTAAGCACACATGGCACCAAGTGCAAGGATTAGTGTAAGGATCCCGGTTCAAGCCCCCAGCTCCCCACCTGCAGGGGATTCGCTTCACAAGTGGTGAAGCCGGTCTGCAGTTGTCTATCTTTCTCTCCCCCTGTCTTTCCCTCCTCTCTCCATTTCTCTGTCCTATCCAACAACGATGACATCAATAACAACAACAATAAAACAACAAGGGCAACAAACGGAAATAAATATTTTTTAAAAATTTTAAATAAAAAACAAAAGGGCAGGGGTAGATAGCATAATAGTTGTGCAAACAGACTCCCATGCCTGGGGCTCCAAAGTCCCAGGTTCAATCCCCTGTACCACCATAAGCCAGAGCTGAGCAGTGCTCTGGCAAAAATAAATTAATTAATTTAATTAAATTTTTTTAAAAAGTCACACTATCTAGGTGAGCTAACTTGCTATCCCTACAATCATATTTTAACTTGTTTCCTATCACTTTCTTTTTTATATACAGAAAAGATGAATGTCCAAATAAACCTACTGTCACTGACTCCTAACGTATAAAATATATAAAAGTTGAAAAGAAGTCATACAATACAAAGTACCAATGATGTATTTGCTCATTTTAAGTATAACTAATCAAAATTGGATCTACAAACTGTAAATATTTTATTTCAAAAATAAAGAGAGATGGGGCCGGGCAGTGGCACACCTGGTTGAGTGCACACATTACAGTGCTCAAGGACCATGATTCAAGCCCCTGGTCCCCACCTGCAGGGGGAAAGCTTCACAAGTGGTGAAGCAGTGATGCAGATGTCTCTCCGTCTCGCTCCCTTGCAATCTTCCCCACCCCTTTCAATTTCTCTGTCTCTATCCAATAAATAAACTAGAAGAAAAAAAATCGGGGTCAGGCATTATCGTACCTGATTAAACACTCACATTACAGGGCAGGGACCAAGGTTCAATCCCCCAGTCCCCATCTGCAGGGCACAAGCTTTTCGAATGGTGAAGCAGTGCTGCAGGTGTCTCTGTTTTCCCCTCTCCTCTCAATTTCTGTCTCTATCCAATAATTTTTTTTTGGTTTTGGTTTAAACAATAGAAGTTTTATTAGAGTGAAACAGGTAAAAGGCAAAATAAGCACTTATCGTCAAGGGTTAAGAGTACACTAGGTCCAAGGGCAACAAAAGGGAATAAATAAATAAATATTTAAAGAAAAAAAAAAAAAGAGTACACTAGGTCCATAAAGTCTGGATATAGTTATCAAAAGTTTAGTCCCAGGTCTGGTAAAGGTTGTTCATGGCTATAGAGGGGTGTAAAAGTTTACCAGCTAGCAGAGTCACACGTGTTCAGTTCCCAGGAGAAGTAGCCATGGAACCTGGCGCACCTCCGCCGAGATCAATAAAATATTTTTTAATAAATAAATAGAGATATCAGAACACTGCTCAGTTCTAGCTTATTGTACTGGTGATTGAACCTGCAACCTTAGCCCTTCAGGCATGAAAGTCTTTTGCCTAGCCATTATGCTATTTCCCTAGTCCAGAACTATGCATTTTTGAGACTTTATCATTAAGAGGAACAAGACACAGAGATGACCAAGATCAACAATAAAGTAATGTTAACATAAAGTTCAAATTTTTTAAAGTTTTGAAACAGTCTCAGGAATCAGGGAGATAGGTGGGCCTATTAGAGCACAAATCTTATATATGAGTGAGACCCCAGAGATGGCAGATTTGATCCCTGGTACCACCTTATGCCAGAACTAAGCAGTGTTCTGACCTCTCTCTTGTGTCTCTCATTCTCTTTCTTCTCTTCATAATAAATATCAACCAATTAAAATAACTTTTTCACACTGAAGATCCTTGAACATTAGTTAAAACAGCAGAGTAAGTTGGAAGGGGCAATAATAGAAGAAATGATAAAAAAGTGGGGAGTTAATAATGGAAGAAAAATTTTATTGAGAGAAAGAAATAGCAAAGGTCGTGAAAATACTATGTGGAAAATTAAGATCACTCTATAGAATGGAAAAATATATGTTGGGGACTGAGTAGTGGCTCACATGACAATGTGCAAAGACCCAGGTGTGAGCCCCCCGGGGTCCCCACCTGCAGGAGGAGAGCTTCAAAAGTGGTGAAGCTGGGCTACAGGTATCTCTCTCCTTCTCTATCTCCCCCTACTCTCTTGACTTCTGTCTCTATCTAATAAATAAATAAAAAGAAACAAATGCCAGAAAAAAAGGTCTAGGAGATGGTTTCCACTTCAGGTTCATTAGTTGAATTAAAGACCCTTAACTCTTTTGTTTCCCCCTCGTCCATCACCAAGTTTCTTGACTTCACTGGTGTCTTTTTCTGTACCATGTGTTCCAGCAAAAATGCTGCTCAAGGAAAGATGGACTTTGGATGTGAGGAGCACCATTTCCCCTCCTTGCTACTCACTTGGCTCTTCTCTCCTCCTGCATCTGCGGTTTGGTCCGCTGAGCCTTGTCTCCCATTCGGGTTCCCTCCAGCTTCCCAACGAGGGATAACACCTCTCCAGTAGGTTCATCCCGGCGGGTTCGGTCAATGAGAGAGCGGTCAGCTTGGAGGACAAGATTCGAATTCTGAAAAGATCACATTGTGGAAACTCTCTCATGAATGGGTCCAACTTCTACAATGCAGGAAATGAGGCCACCAATGGCTCACAACAAAGGAAGAATCTGAGTGCCTTAGGTGCTGAGAAATCACTAGTAACAACGACAACAACAAAAAAAACCTATTGTTTCCCCTAAGAAATAGCACATATAACGCTACACACATGAACACAGCACTGTGCTGGCCTAAACCCCACAGCCAAACAGAGAGCTACACAGTCCTTGCCGCTAACACTGCCGCCAGTAACGCACATCTGGGGAAAGTGTTGGGCGTGTTGGGGTGACATGTGGAAAGGGTAGAGTTTAACAGTGCCAAGGAGGCCGGGAACAAGCCCGGCGGGCAGAGATCTTGGCCCATCCTGCCCGCTTCAGATGCAAGTGCACCCCCACATTCGCCCCCTCGGGTCTCCCCTCCCCTTCTCGTTGATCATCAGCAGGCCTTCAGGCTGAAACTCCCTTCCTGCGGTCCCCCAGTGAACTCTGCTAACGCTCCCCAGCCCAAACGCACCGCCTTGTACTCGTACTGCAGGCTACGGGCGGTTACATCCGCCATGGCTGCAGCTGCTCCCGGTCCGAAGAGCCCGGAAACTACTCAGTTCACGTTGCGAACCGCCGCCGTTCTCCGCCGCAGCCGAGCGGGAACGACGCAGGAGATACGCATAGAAGGTAGACTCGGGGCCTCCTTTCCGCTTCCGGGTCACGCGCCGGAAATGGGCGGGACCTGTTGCTGGTAAAACTTTCCTGGCTTGCGGTACTTCTTCTAGCGTTTGCCCTTCCGTAGCCAGTTAATGGCTTTGAAAGTGACTGGGCTCCATGTGGATTCAGTCGGCTAGGAAGGATCGTCAGTTTCCCCAATGAATGGGTACTCACGGGATGCACCACGGAAGGTCAATCCAATGCATCCTGACCTGCACTGTCTCTACAATCAAACCTTTTCTTCCAACCTGTGGTTCATATCATCCTTCCTTGGGTGCAGACCTTTCAACTTCAGGACTGAAGGGTGTGCTTAAGTCCTCCAGCCACTTCCTTCCTTTTTTTTCTTCCTTTTTTTTTAAAGATTTATTTTTTTGTTTGTTTGTTTTTTTGTTGTCTGTATTTATTTCTTGGATAGAGACAGCCAGAAATCCGGAGGGGAGGAGGAGAGGGAGAGAGACAGAGAAACACCTGCAACCACTTGTGAAGCTTCCACCCTGCAGGTAGGGACCGGGGGCTCGAACCCGGGTCCTTGCGCACTGTAACATGTGCATTCGACCAGGTGCGCCACCACCCAGCCCAATATTTATTTATTTATGAAACAGAAAGAGAACCAAAGCATCACTCTGGCACTTGGACTAACTGGGGCTGAACTCAGGACCTCATGTTTGAGAATCCAATGCTTTATCCATTGTACCACTTTTTGGTGCTCCTTGGCTTTTTGTTTGTTTTATTTTTTTGGCTTTGTCACTTTTAGGGCTCCAGGTAAACTTTTTCAGATAGAAAGACCGAGGCAGGCAGAGAGAAAAGGAAAAAGAAACCACAGCAACAGTTTCCTTCAATACATGGGGCAGTGCTGGATTGGGGGTTGCATACATGGCATAGCAGGGCACTACCTAAGTGAGCTATCCTGCCTGACCTTTGACTGGTGTTTTCTTTTTGGTTTTATATTTATTTTCCCTTTTATTGCCTTTGTCTTTTATTGTTGTAGTTATTGTTGTAGTTGATGTCATCGTTGTTAGGACAGAGAGAAATGGAGAGAGGAGGGGAAGACAGGAGGAGAAAAATAGACACCTGCAGACCTGCTTCACCTGTGAAGCGACTCCCCTGCATCGCACCACGTGTGCTTAACCTGCTGCACTACCGCCTGACTGATGTTTTCTTTCTTTTTTAAAATTTTTTAATGTTTATTTGTTTTGCCTTCTTGTTGCCCTTGTTTTTCATTATTATAGTTATTATTTTTATTGATGTCATCGTTGTTAGATAGGACAGAGAGAAATGGAGAGAGGAGGGGAGAGAAAGATAGACACCTGTAGACCTGCTTCACCACTTGTGAAGTGACACCCCTGCAGGTGGGGAACTGGGGGCTGAACCGGAATCCTTTCGCGGGTCCTTGCCTTTTGCGCCACGTGCGCTTAACCTGCTGCACTACCGCCTGACTCCCTGACTGGTGTTTTCTATGTGCTTCTTTCTCCATCAAGCCCTGGGGGTAGAGAGAAAAACAAGTTCTGTGGGACAGAGGCACCAACAGACTTGTGTGAGAGAGGGATAGACAGCGACATGTGTACTAGTATGCTTTGGGTCTCTTGCCGCGGACCACCACAGTGGATGAGCAGCAGGAGGGTCAGGGGTCTCGAAGGCAACCTCCCGGGTGGGTCAGGAGTCGGCGCAGAACAGATAGACACCACACTCTATTGGAGGGTGAATCTGGACTCATTTTAATAGTGAAACTGCATTAGCTTTTATACTTTTTTCAGGTTACATTCAGGTTGCCTAAACAACCAGCTTAGTCTTGTGGCTTTGGCATGCTACATGTTACTCCCCTATAACTGTAAAGAATGGCACAGTACTTAATATCACCCTGTTCTCAGGGGAGGTCATACCCAGAATTGTTTTTGGCTTTTGCTGAGGGCTATTTCTATCATTAATCTTCTATGGGGGAGCATACAGATCTTTGCCTAGTCGTGGACCACTGCTCATCTAGGTCTGGTACAGTTTAACTATTAATCTTTCTTTGTTTCAATACGTCAACTTGTACCAGGGAGGCCTCAATCTCTGCATTCTTTCTTTGAGGGGCAAGTCATAACATGACTTCTTTTGTCCATCTATGTTGACCCACCTTCCCCACTTTCATAATGTAACTTTCAAATATGCCCCTGTGTAAGGGAGAGGGGGTGCTTCTGATTCTCCATTCCCACCAGGCACTGCCAAAGCACTATTAATCAATTGTGACAGTATAATTATTTGTAGCAATAACGGGGAGAATGCGTCAACCCATTCTCATCCTCCTGCCCAGCTTCCTTGAAGTCTGAATGCAGGTCCAGAGGAGATGACCTTGTCAGGCTCCCTGGCGATAGTGACGGGGCGGCACATTTCCCTCTTTTTTATTTAGTTTAAAGTGGTGGAATTCGGTTTGGAGCTGTCTGATGGATCTGGAGAGGAGCTTGAAGAGGACTGGAAGAATAAGCAGAACAATTACTAGTACAAAAACAATGCCTCCCAGTGATATGAGAATATGTAGAATTAATAGGGTTGAGAGATGTTAAGCCCTGTTTTAGAGATTGCGCAAATTCCCAACATCGGGAGTATCTAGGGAGAAAGCGCTTATGGCGCTAATCTGGGCCTGAAGGGTATCAATGTCATGGGAAATATTAACATGGGTTTATTGTTAGAGACAGTTTGTACCCAATATGTATCAGAGGAGCCAAGGCCTTTATCTCTCTGGGTTTTCTTGCAGCTGGGGTTGTCTGTGGATGTCAAGGGTAAGAGGAGTAGCTGAGCCACCCGTTGACCTTTAGTAATGGCAGCGACCCCATATGGGGAGGAGATCATGAGCTTAATTTCTCCGGTATAATCATTATCAACAACAACCGGGGTGATCTCAAGCCTCAGCCTCTCCATCCTTTCTGTCAATTTTCATAGGTCTCGGCATCTGCAGGCATTTTGTCTCCTCTTCCGTTTGTTGGATGGACCTCTCTGGTGGCCAACGAGCATCATTATCTGTATGGGAGAAAACACAAACATGCCCTTGTCCCCATATGAGGATGGGATCTGGTCTTTTCCAGGACCCTGACAGGGGGTCTTTCCATTTAACCAGTGCATATCTACTGTTAGTTGTAGTTTTTTAGAACTTATCACTGGCAGATTTTCTTTGTGTGTCCAAATTTAAAATATTAATGGTAAAGAGTGCTCTATTAAGAATGTTGTGTGGAGTCTGTGGTCCTGTCTCCCTCTTTTTATTTTTCAAAACACATGAATTGTCTGTTTTAGTGTTTTATTAGCATGTTTAATGATGGCCTGTCTTTGAGGAGGACCCATCAGTAAAGACTACTAAGGCTGTTGGAATCAGCTGAGATTTTGTTATCTTTGGAAAAACATAAAAACATTATTAAGTCACATAAACTGAAATTGGGCTACATATAGGGAATTTTTTATTTTAAGAAAACTTTTCACCATATGAAAGGCTGGTTCTTTATGTGAAGGCTTGTCATGGTTGTAGTCTTTTATTTGTGACCAGCAAGACATACACAAGGCCAGGAAAAATATTAAAATTGATAATCTAATGACTTAGAATTTGTTTAAATATATATAATTTTAGAAGGCCTTTTAAATAATAAAATGATTATCATCTTTGTAGTATAATTTTAAAATCAAACAATTTAAGCATATTATTAGAACTTAGTTTAATGTTAGGATCATAGTACTTTACTCATTATAAAAGTCATATATGTTTAAAATAATCTTTTATTTTACACCATCTTATAATGACATCTTTAGACTAATTTTGTTTAATAAGGATTTATCAAATATTAAACTTTTTATCAGATCAGAAACATATGTATCTATCAACTTATCAAGAATAGACTTTTGACACTGTCTTGAAATAAATGAGATATTTTTTAATGTGGAAAGATATATAGAGGGGTACCAGAGCAAAAGCTTTAGGCATGAAATTTATCAGCATAACTATTGACAAGTTATTTTTTGTTTATCTAGGTTTATTTTATCTTTTTAAATGAGAAGGTACTTGACAACTTTATATATATCAATAATATCTCTTTTAGTCTTTTGTCACACTCAGTTAAAATTGAGACACACCCTAAGTGTGTGATATCTATTTTAAAAGGCTCTGTTTGAATTTTAATATTTATTTATTTATTCCCTTTTGTTGCCCTTGGACCTAGTGTACTCTTAACCCTTCACAAGGGGTGAAGCAGTGATGCAGATGTCTCTCTGTCTCTCTCCCTTGCAATCTTTCCCACCCCTTTCAATTTCTCTGTCTCTCTCCAATAAATAAACTAGAAGAAAAAAAATCAGGGTCAAGCATTATCATACCAGATTAAACACTCACATTACAGAGCAGAGACCAAGGTTCAATCCCCCAGTCCCCATCTGCAGGGCACAAGCTTTTCGAATGGTGAAGCAGTGCTGCAGGTGTCTCTGTTTTCCCCTCTCCTCTCAATTTCTGTCTCTATCCAATAATTTTTTTTTGGTTTAAACAATAGAAGTTTTATTAGAGTGAAACAGGTAAAAGGCAAAATAAGCACTTATCAAGGGTTAAAAGAAGTAAATCTAAAGTCTAGCTTATTTAACCTTATCTATCAATCTCTGAATGTCAGGATCTTTAAACCAAATTTAACTAAAGTATATTGATTTTTTTTTAATTAATTTTACTTTAAACTTTAAACAAACTCAAGTTACTTAAAGAGTCAACACACATTTGTGACAATGCTTCTCAGAAGATTTACAGTGCCAAACAAACAACAAATTTTGTTGTGGACTAATTTGGAGATGAAGAATTGTCACGTTGACACTCTTAAGAAGTTAGTCAATTTAAATACTTAGGCTTTTACTTTAAATA